>NC_052157.1:65388850-65644827 GCF_902713615.1 Scyliorhinus canicula
CACTGTCAGAGGGTCAATACTGAGGAGGCTGCACGTCGAGGGTCAACTGAGGGAGTGCTGCACTGTCAGAGGGTCAGTACTGAGGGAGTGCTGACCTGTCGAGGGTCAGTACTGAGGGAGTGCTGCACTGTCAGAGGGTCAGTACTGAGGGAGTTGCACTGTCAGGGGTCAGTACTGAGGGAGTCTACACTGTCAGGGGTCAGTACTGAGGGGTGCTGCACTGTCAGAGGGTCAGTACTGAGGGAGCGCTGCACTGTCAGAGGGTCAGTACTGAGGGAGTGCTGACTGTCAGAGGGTCAGTACTGAGGGAGCGCTGCACTGTCAGAGGTCAGTGCTGAGGAGTGCTGCACTGTCAGAGGCTCAGTACTGAGGGAGGCAGCACTGTTAGAGGTCAGTACTGAGGGAGCACTGCACTGTCAGAGGTCAGTACTGAGGAGGCTGCACTGTCAGAGGGTCAGTACTGAGGGAGTACTGCACTGTCAGAGGGTCAGTACTGAGGGAGTGCTGCACTGTCAGAGGGTCAGTACTGAGGGAGTTCTGCACTGTTAGAGGGTCAGTACTGAGGGAATGCTGCACTGTCAGAGGGTCAGTACTGAGGGTGCTGCACTGTCAGAGGGTCAGTACTGAGGGAGTGCTGTACTGTCAGAGGGTCAGTACTGATGGAGCTGCACTCTCAGAGGGTCAGTACTGAGGGTGCAGCATTGTCAGAGGTTCAGTACTGAGGGAGGGCACTGTTAGAGGGTCAGTACTGAGGGAGCACTGCACTGTCAGAGGGTCAGTACTGAGGGAGTGCTACCTGTCAGGGTCAGTACTGAGGGAGTGCTGCACTGTCAGAGGGTCAGTACTGAGGGATTACTGCACTTTCAGAGGTTCAGTCCTGAGGGATGCTGCACTGTCAGAGGGTCAGTACTGAGGGAGTGCTGCACTGTTAGAGGGTCAGTACTGAGGGAATGCTGCACTGTCAGAGGGTCAGTACTGAGGGAGGCTGCACTGTCAGAGGGTCAGTACTGAGGGAGTGCTGCACTGTCAGAGGGTCAGTACTGAGGGAGTGCAGCACTGTCAGAGGATCAGTACTGAGGGAGCTGCACTGTCAGAGGGTCAGTACTGAGGGAGTGCTGCACTGTCAGAGGGTCAGTACTGAGAGAGCTGCACTGTCAGAGTGTCAGTACTGAGGGAGAGCTGCACTGTCAGAGGGTCAGTACTGAGGGAGTGCTGCACTGTCAGAGGGTCAGTATGGATGTGCTGCACTGTCAGAGGTCAGTACTGAGGGTGCTGCACTGTCAGAGGGTCAGTACTGATGGAGCGCTCCGCTGTCGGAGGATAGTACTGAGGGAGTGCTGCACTGATATTTAGATATACCGAGCTCATCGTTTTGAATTACTTTACCTGACATGTGCTCTGACCTCCCTCCCAGTATCCTGAGCAGAACATGTTGTCTGTAAAGTAGGGTGGATAAGCTCTGCGACAGTCAGCTTCCGGCAGAATTGGCTGATTCAGGCACTGCAGGGCATCGGGATATTTGACTGAATGAAAATAAATAAGTCAGAACAGGCCAATTGAAAAGTGAATATTCGCCTCCCACTGGCATACAAGTGGTTAAATCACTGATCTTGTTGAATTAGTGTATGTAGTTTTCAGGCCACTGGTTAAACCACACACTGGACATTGGCGTCCAGTCCTGCTCACTGAGATTCGAAGGAATTGTTCAACTACATAATAATAATCTTTATTGTCACAAGTAGGCTTACATTAACACTGCAATGAAGTTACTGTGAAAAGCCCCTGGTCGCCACTTTCCAGCGCCTGTTCAGGTACACAGAGGAATTCAAAATGTTCAAATTACCTAACAGCACATTTTTCCGGTACATGTGGGAAGAGATTGGAGCACCCGGAGGAAACCCACGCAGACAAAGGGAGAACGTGCAGACTCCGCACAGACAGTGACCCAAGCCGGGAATCGAATCTGGGACCCTGGAGCTGTGAAGCAACCGTGCTAACCACTGTGCTACCGTGCTGTAGTCATAGAATCATAGAATTTACAGTGCAGAAAGAGGCCATTCAGCCCATCAAGTCTGCACCGGCTCTTGGAAAGAGCACCCTACCCAAGGTCAACAACTCCACCCTATCCCCATAACCCAGTAACCCCACCTAACACTAAGGGCAATTTTGGACACTAAGGGCAATTTCTCATGGCCAATCCACCTAACCTGCACATCTTTGGACTGTGGGAGGAATCCGGAGCACCTGGAGGAAACCCACGCAGACACGGGGGGATGTGCAGACTCTGCACAGACAGTGACCCAAGCCGGAATCGAACCTGGGACCCTGGAGCTGGACCACCATGCTACCGTGCAGTAAAGAGCATCGAGTCTGATGGTGGAACCAGGTGAGCTGAACTCATTGATGAAGACTGGTGACGGGCTTGGGAATTGACAATGTGTGTTTGACAAGGGAACATCTCTTTCGATAGAAAGGATTACATTTAAATGCAATTGAACTCTGATGACCTCAGCACTTAAAGCAATGCGTTCCACTGCTCAGAGCAGGTCAGATTAATCAGCAATTGAGCAGCAGAGTATTTAATTGTGCCAGTGAATGGAACACTATTAACACCAACAAATAACAACAACACCTTGAATTTATATAGAACTATTGCTTTTATAATACATCCCAAGATGCGTTGTAAGGAAACTAATCTGAACCCGAGTCATCTAAGGACAATATTAGGCAGATGAGATGAGAGGAGTGTAGAGTATGGAGGAGTTTACAGAGATAGGGAGGATTGTAGGGACTGGAGGAGGTCAAAGAGATACGGAGCGTTGTAGGGGCTGGAGGAGGTTACAGAGATAAAGAGGTTGTAAGGGCTGGAGGAGGATACAGAGATAGGGAGGGTTTTCAGGGCTGGAGGAAGTTACAGAGATGGGAAGGGTTGTAGGGGCTGGAGAAGGTTACAGAGATAGGGAGGGTTGTAGGGGCTGGAGGAGGTTACAGAGATAGGGGGTTATTGGGGCTGGAGGGGTTTACAGAGATAGGGAGTGTTGTTCGGAGTAGAGGTTACAGGGATAGGGAGGGTTGTCGGGAGTGGAGGAGGTTACAGGGATAGGAAGGGTTTTAGGGGCAGGAGGAGGTTACAGGGATAGGGAGGGTTGAAGGGACTGGAGGCTGTTACAGAGACGGTGTTGTTGGAGTTGGAGGGGTACAGGGATAGGGAGGGTTTTAGGGGCAGGCAGAGGTTACAGATATCGGGAGGGTTTTAGGGGCTGGAGGAGGTTACAGAGATCGGGAGGGTTGTAGGGGCTGGAGGAGGTTACAGATCGGGAGGGTTTTAGGGGCTGGAGAGGTTACAGAGATCGGGAGGCTTTTAGGGGCTGGAAGAGGTTACAGGATAGGGAGGGTTGCAGGGGCTGGAGGGGGTTATAGATAGGGAGGGTTGTAGGGGCTGGAGGGGGTTACAGAGATAGGGAGGGTTGTAGGGGCTGGAGGAGGTTACAGAGATAGGGAGGGTTGTAGGGGCTGGAGAAGGTTACAGGGATAGGGTTTAGGGCTGGAGTAGGTTACGGGGATGGGGGGTTGTAGGGGCTAGAGGAGGTTACAGGGATAGGGGGTTGTAGGGGCTGGAGGAGGTTACAGGGATAGGGAGGGTTGTAGGGGCTGGAGAGGTTACAGGGATAGGGAGGATTGTAGGACTGGAGGAGGTTACAGAGATCGGGAGGGTTTTAGGGGCAGGAGGAGGTTATGGGGATAGGGAGGGTTTTAGGGGCAGGAGGAGGTTACACGGATAGGGTTTTGTAGGGACTGGAGAGGTTACGGGGATAGGGAGGGTTTTCTGGTCAGGAGGAGGTTACGGGGATAGGGAGGGTTGTAGGGGCTGGAGGAGTTTACAGGATAGGGAGGGTTGTAGGGGCTGGAGGAGGTTACGGGATAGGGAGGGTTGTAGGGGCTGGAGGAGGTTACAGAGATAGGGAGGATTTTAGTGGCTGGAGGAGGTTACAGAGATAGGGAGGGTTTTAGGGGCAGAGGAGGTTACAGATCAGGAGGGTTTTAGGGGCTGGAGAGGTTACAGAGATAGGGAGGGTTGTAGGGCTGCAGGAGTTACAGAATAGGAGGGTTTTAGGGGGAGGTTACAGAGATCGGGAGAGTTTTAGGGCTGGAGGAGGTTACAGAGATAGGGAGGGTTGCAGGGCTGGAGGAGGTTCAGATAGGGAGGGTTATTGGGGCTGGAGGGGTTACAGAGATAGGATGTTCTTAGGAGTGGAGGAGGTTACAGGGATAGGGAGGGTTGTCGGGAGTGAGGAGTTACAGAAATAGGGAGGGTTTTAGGGGCTGGAGGAGGTTACAGAGATCAGGAGGTTTTAGGGGTGGAGGAGGTTACAGAGATAGGGGTTGTAGGGACTGGAGGAGGTTACAGAAATAGGGAGGTTTTAGGGGCTGGAGGAGTTACGAGATCAGGAGGTTTTAGGGGCTGGAGGAGTTACAGAGATAGGGAGGGTAGTAGGGACTGGAGGAGGTTACAGAAGAGGGAGGGTTTTAGGGCTGGAGGGGTTACAGAGATCGGGAGAGTTTTAGGTGCTGGAGAGGTTACAGAGATAGGGAGGGTTGCAGTGCTGGAGGAGTTACAGAGATAGGAGGTTTGGGGCTGGAGGGGTTACAGAGATAGGGAGTGTTTAAGTGGGAGGTTACAGGATAGGAGAGTGTGTCGGAGTGGAGGAGGTTTCAGGGATAGGGAGGGTTTTAGGGGCAGGAGGAGGTTACAGGTATAGGAGGGTTGAAGGGGACTGGAGGCTGTTACAGAGACGGTGTTGTTGGAGTTGGAGGGGGTTACAGGATAGGGAGGTTTTAGGGGCAGGCAGGTTACAGAGATCGGGAGGGTTTTAGGGGCTGGAGTAGGTTACAGAGATCGGAGGGTTAGGGGCTGGGGAGGTTACAGAGATCGGGAGGGTTTTAGGGGCTGGAGGAGGTTACAGAGATCGGAGGGTTTTAGGGGCTGGAGTAGGTTACAGAGATCAGGAGGGTTGTAGGGGCTGGAGGAGGTTCAGGGATAGGGGGGTTGTAGGGGCTGGAGGAGGTTACAGAGAGGGAGGGTTTTCTGGTCAGGAGGAGGTTACGGGGATAGGGAGTGTTGTAGGGGCTGGAGGAGATTACGGGGATAGGGAGGGTTGTAGGGGCTGGAGGAGGTTACAGAGCTAGGGAGCGTTTTAGGGGCAGGAGGAGGTTACAGAGATCAGAGGGTTTTAGGGGCAGGAGGATGTTACAGGGATAGGAGGGTTGTAGGGACTGGAGGAGGTTACATAATTAGGGAGGGTTTTAGGGGCTGGAGGTTACAGAGATCGGGAGGGTTTTAGGGGCTGGAGATGGTTACAGAGATAGGGTGGGTTGCAGGGCTGGAGGAGGTTACAGAGATAGGGAGGGTTATTGGGGCTGGAGGGTTTACAGAGATAGGGAGTGTTGTTAGGAGTGGAGGAGGTTACAGGGATAGTGAGGGTTGTCGGGAGTGGAGAGGTTACAGGGATAGGGAGGGTTTTAGGGGCAGGAGGAGGTTACAGGGATAGGAAGGTTGAAGGGGACTGGAGGCTGTTACAGAGACGGTGTGTGTTGCAGTTGGAGGGGGTTACAGGGATAGGGAGGGTTTTAGGGGCAGGCAGAGGTTACAGAGATCGGGATGGTTTTAGGGGCTGGAGTAGGTTACAGAGATTGGGAGGGTTTTAGGGGCTGGAGGAGGTTACAGAGTTCGGGAGGGTTTTAGGGGCTGGAGGAGCTTACAGAGATCGGAGGGTTTTAGGGGCTGGAAGAGGTTTTGGGGATAGGGAGGGTTGCAGGGGCTGGAGGGGTTTAGAGATAGGGAGGGTTGTAGGGCTGGAGGAGGTTACAGAGATAGGGAGGGTTGTAGGGGCTGGAGGGGTTACAGAGATAGGGATGGCTTTAGGTGCAGGAGGAGGTTACGGGGGTAGGAAGGGTAGGGGCTGGAGGAGGTTACAGGGATAGGGGGGTTGTAGGGGCTGGAGAAGGTTACAGGGATAGGGAGGGTTTGTAGGGGCTGGAGTAGGTTACGTGGATAGGGAGGGTTGTAGGGCTGGAGGAGGTTACAGGGATAGGGAGGGTTGTAGGGGCTGGAGGAGGTTACAGGGATAGGGAGGGGTTCCGAGGCAGTGGAGGAGGTTACAGGGATAGAGAGATTGTAGGGACTGGAGGAGGTTACAGAGAGATCGGGAGGGTTTTCGGGGCAGGAGGAGGTTACGGGATAGGGAGGGTTTTAGGGGCAGGAGGAGTTACAAGGATAGGTGTTGTAGGGACTGGAGGAGGTTACGGGGATAGGGAGGGCGGGAGGAGGTTACGGGGATAGGGAGGGCTGGAGGAGGTTACAGGGATAGGGAGGGCTGGAGGAGGTTACGGGGATAGGGAGGGCGGGAGGAGGTTACGGGGATAGGGAGGGTTGTAGGGGCTGGAGGAGGTTACGGGGATAGGGAGGGTTGTTGGGGCTGGAGGGGGTTACAGAGATAGGAAGTGTTGCAGGGGCTGGAGGAGGGTACAGAGATAGGGAGGGTTTTAGGGGCAGGAGGAGGTTATGGGGATAGGAAGTGGTGTCAGGAGTGGAGAATTGAAAAGCAGGATGAATTGTTAGAAACCAGTTTTAATGGGGAGTGAGTGTGGACCATGGATTACAAGTTACTGGTACTAATGTGGAGGTCTGGGAGAAGCTGGATTTGTTCACCCTTGAGCAGGGAAGGTTAAGGGGAGATTGAATCGAGCCTTTCAAAATCATGAGTTGAGGTTTGGAGAGAATAAATCGAAGAAATTGTTTCCAGTTGGCAGGAGGTTGGGCAACCAGAAGGACACAGATTGAAGAGATCGGTAAAAGAACCAGAGGGGGGAGATGAGATTTTTTTTACACTGTTGTGATCTGGAAGGTGCTGTCTGAAAGTGCGGTGGAAGCAGATTCAACAAACTTTCAAATTTGGGGAATTGGAGAAATAATGGAAGTGGGAAAAATTTGCAGGAATATTGGGAGGGGGGAGCAGGGGGACAGTGAGTGGGGGCTAATTGCAGTGATCGTTCAAAGCCGGGACTGGAATTATTTTACCAACGCACTAAATCTCCCCCGGCCATGCTCTTGACTGGGACTGGTCTCCAGGAGGCACGCTGGTCATATTTCAGGAGCAGCTGGAATGGGAATTGTTCCTGCTTGATTCAACACTCTCCCTCCCATCGACCCCTCCAAACCAACGAACATTAATCCGGTCTCTCCCCCCCCCTCACCACACACACCCCCTCAGTCACCTCCTTACCTCCTTTGTCAAAAGGTTGCCCCAGCCAGAGGTGATACCACTGCATGCCAGCTCTGGGGCACTGGCTGGAGAGGATGGGCCTGACGTACTGGTCCAGCCTGACGGGATAGGTGAGTTTGAGCAGCATGATGTCGTTGTTGAGGTTCACCCGGTTGTAGTCTGGGTGAGCGAAGGCCTTGGCCACTGGATACGCTGCTCGGTGCCCTCATAGCGACTGAGGACGTGCTCTCCCAGGTGAGCTTTCAGGATACTGGGCCTGCACATCAAACAACAAATTCACATGCTGACATTGTCGACTTTCTGAACTGGTTTCAGATTCCAGCATCCGCAGTAATTTGCTTTTATTGTCGAGTTTCTGCATCCCCTCGGTTCGAGTGCAGCTGGAGGCCGTTTGGCCTGTCATGTCCGGGCTAGCTCTCTGCAACACCAACACACACAGTCGCCCTCCCCCTGCCTTCTCCCTGTGGCCCTGAACCTTCTTCCTGTTCAGTTAACAACCCCAATTCTCTTTTCAGTTCCTCGATTGAACCTGCCTCCCCCACACTCTCGGGCAGTGCGTTCCCGATCCTAACCACTCTCTGGGTGATAAAGTTTCCCCTCGTGTTCCCCATTGCATCTTTCACCAATCACTTCAATCTGCGCCCCCTCTGGTTCCCGGTCCTTCCCCCAGTGGGAACAGTTTCTCTCTCTATCCCCTTTGTCCAGACCCCCCCCACCATCCTGATTGTGATCACCTGATCAAATCTCAGCTCCCCCTTCTCGTCTCCCAAGGAAAACACTCCCAGATTCTCCGATTGATCCCAGTCACTGCAATCCCTCATCCGGAACCATTCCATGAAGAGATCTTTATGAGGAGGTGAATGAAGTGACTATCTTGTTTCTGGAGGGTGAGTGTCTATATTGTGAGACACTAAGAATGACAGATATGTGGGAGAGGCTATACGAGTGAGAAACCTTTATCAACCCTTCATTGAGTGGATGGTGCATTGGAAGGTCGTATATCTCTGTGTGTTCATCTTGTCACACTTATGCTTGTATGTCAGTGTTTTTCTGCCTGATGATTGAGTGTTTTCTGTATGTTGGTGTGTTGCTGTGATTATCATAGACTCACGGTTGGTAACAATGAGCTGCAGACACGATCCACTGGTGTTTATCAGCGAGCCCCCACACCATCGGTATCCACTGTAGGTGAGAAAAACCTGCCAGGCTGAGAGTGAGCATAACACTCGTGGCCATTAATAATCTTCACATCCACAGGAGCAGCAACTGAGAGAAGGAAACATGTCGAGATTGAGCATCACTTTCCAAACTCACACACACACACTCACTCACACGTCACACACACTCACACGCAATCACACTCACGCACCCTACTTACACACATCACATATACACTCACTCATACACAATTACATTCACACATCCCATTCATACACAATCACTCATACAAAATTACATTCACACAATCACACTCATACACAATCACATTCACACAATCACATTCATATACAATCACATTCACACAATTACATTCATACACAATCACACTCACACAATTATACACACACATGCATATTCACACAATCACACACACTCATACTCACACACTCAAACACTCACTCATATTCACGCTCGCTCACACTCACTCACAAACACACACTCTCACTTGCACACGTCGTTCACACGCACCATCGCTCACACAGATACTCTCCTCACACTCACACACACTTACTCAAACATACACTCACTCACACATGCACACACACACTCTCCCTCACGCACTCCCCTCACACACACATGCTACCTCACTCACACACACACACACATTCTCCCTCTCACACACAATACACACTCACTCACACACATACACTTCGCACTGTCAAACACACATTCTCACACTCTCTTACCCACACATTCCCTCTCTCCTTGCTCACACACGCATTCCCTCTCTCTCTTGCTCACACACACATACTCCTCTCTCTCACACACTCTCTCACTCGCATACACTCTGTCACGCACACACTCTCTCGCTCTATCACACACACTTCTCTCTCACACACACACTTTCTCTCGATCGAACACACATGCTTTCTCCATCCCTCTCACACCACTCTCTCTCACACACTCTCTCACACACACTCTCTCTCACGCACACACTCTCTCTCACGCACACCCTCTCTCTCACGCACACCCTCTCTCTCACGCACACACTCTCTCTCACACACACACTCTCTCTCACGCACACACTCTCTCTCACGCACACACACTCTCTCACACACACACCTCTCACACACACACTCTCTCTCACGCACACACACTCTCTCTCACGCACACACCCTCTCTCTCACACACACACACTCTCCACACACAACTCTCTCTCTCACGCACACCCACTCTCTCTCACGCACACCCACTCTCTCTCACGCACACACACTCTCTCTCACACACACCCACTCTCACACACACACACTCTCTCTCACGCACACACACACTCTCTCTCACGCACACCCACTCTCTCTCACGCACACACTCTCTCTCACGCACACACACTCTCTCTCACACACACTCTCTCTCACACACACACACTCTCACACACACACACTCTCTCTCACGCACACACACTCTCTCTCACGCACACACACACTCTCTCTCACGCACACACACTCTCTCTCACACACACACTCTCACACACACACTCTCTCTCACACACACACTCTCACACACACACACTCTCTCTCACGCACACACACACTCTCTCACACGCACACACTCTCCTCTCACACACACACACACTCTCTCTCACGCACACATCCACACTCTCTCTCGCACACATCCACACTCTCTCTCGCACCACACACTCTCTCTCACCACACTCTCACACACACACACTCTCTCTCACGCACACACACACTCTCTCTCCCTCACGCACACACACACTCTCTCTCACGCACACATGCACTCTCTCGGAATCCACCCTGACGCCCAAATCGGGGCCGGTGGCGGTTTGACGCCGGTTTCAAAGTCTCCGCCCCTCTGAAATGGCGTCATCGCGTCGCGCACCGCACGCCATTGCAAGGTGTTGCCGCGTCATCGACAGGACCCTCGCGATTTTCCGAACCCAATAGCCCGGGTTCCCGACCGTGCGGTTGATGTGTGGTCTGAGCAGTTGGGAACGCAGCATGGCGGCTGCGGAGGTTACAGAGATAGGGAGGGTTGTAGGGCCTGGAGGAGGTTACCGAGATAGGAGGGTTGTAGGGGCTTGAGGAGATTGCAGATAGGGATTGTAGGGCTGGAGGGGGTTGCAGCAGATAGGAGCATTGTAGGGCTGGAAGGGTTGCAGAGATAGGGAGCATTGTAGATGCTGGAGGGGGTTGCAGAGATAGGGAGGGTTGTACGGACTGGAGGAGATTATAGAGATAGGGAGTGTTGTATGGACTGGAGGAGGTTACAAAGATTGGGAGGTTTGTAAGGCAGGGCATTTTAAAATCAAGATGTTGCCGACCGGGGCGAATCAGGTTCATGGGTGCAAGGTGATGGTGAACAGGATATGCTGTACGTTAAGACATTGACATAAGACATTTGGATGATCTAAGGCTGCAGAGGGCAGAATGTGGAGAGCAGCCTGGAGTGTGTCAATATAGTCGAGTCTCTGGTAACGAGGATATGGAAAAGTGCGTTAATCGCAGATGCTCTGAGGCAGAGGGCGGTCAGACCATGTTACGAATGTGGAAGTAGCGATGGTGCGAATATGAGGTCAGAAGATCATCGCAGGGTCAAAGGTTGGGAGTGGACAGGTTGAGCGGAATTCTCTGAAATGGGGCTATGTACCCTATGCCCGCGAGAAATCAGGCGCGAATCAATCTGGACTTTCCTGGAGAAAGCTCCGGCTGCCGATACAGAACTCTGCACTTCCATCCGCGGGTCCGTGCAACATGGCGGACCCACACAGCAAGCTGGCCCCAACATATATGCCCCCCCCAGATCCCGCCCGCCCGTCGATCAGTGGCCCCCGATCACGGGCCTGGTCGTCCTGGAGACCCCCCCCCCCCGTGACGGATCTCCCCACCCCCCACCAGGGTGGCTGCGGACTGAGTCTGCAGCTGCCACTCCGAGCTTCTGCTGGGTGGAACCATGAGGGAACCACGCCGGCGGGAACTTGACCAACTGCCGGCTGTGAATCGCTGCGGGGGCTTCTTTCAATGGCCCTCGACCGGCGCCACTTCTACTGCACGGGCGCGACTGGCGGTGATTCTCAGGTCCGCGGAGAAGGCATCGGACCCGATCGCGGGTCTGACACCCCATTTTCCACCCCCGCGCCGAGCACGATTTTGGCACAGAGGCTCGGAGAATCCCGCCAGCTAAATCTCAGGGTGTTGCCAGGGATGGGGTCGGTAGCGAGGGAACAGAGATATAGCCCACACAAGCATGCATTCAGACACACACCAGCTCACTTCAACCTCTCTGTGATAGTACCTGCAGCCCCGAAGAGCAGGGTAAAGAGAAAAACCTCCATCTCACAGCTCAATAAACTGACCCTAGTGAGCTCCTCTCCTTTATATATAGCACATTCGTCCCAGCCATTCAATCTGGCTAATAATTAATTAGCTTTAAAACTTCATTTCAGAACTAGATTTAGGAAGGCGAGATGTTTACAGCTGCTAATCTCAGGTCTGTACTGATACATAGCCCAGGCACGGGTTTAAGCGTTAATCTGTCACCATTTATATTACACGCAGGTGTTAAAATCTCACACGGCTGAAGTACAGGAAAAGTACAGCAGAAATTTGCATTTTGATAGCACCTATAGCGGAGGAAAACCTCCCAAAGTGCTTGACGAGAATGCTGCCAAACAAAAAGCTGTCGTCGGTGGGAGCTGGATGACTCCAGTTTAATCCGCGGCGACCACATTCACGGTAAGCGTCTGCAGGCCGAGAAACACTGGTTCGGTTCCACTGAGGCGGAGACTGATATACAATATACAAGCTTGCCCCTTCCTGAAGGTTCTCCCCCCCCACCGGCCTGCACCCAGGTCAGGGTTTTGTGCTAGTGATCTAACCCACTGTTCAGGGGAAGCCCCGCCCCCCCTCGTTACCGGGGAGTTTGTATTCGGTGGAGGTCATGGGGAATCTGATAGTCCCAATGCAGTGACCTCCAAGAGTGACCTATCAAAGGCTTTCCCTTTGCTGTCCTCCGCTAATTCTTTCTCATTCTCTCTCTCAGTCTCTTCTGTCTGTTTTTTAATCCTCCACACTTTCTGTTTTTCATTACCTTTCTCTAAATTTTATTCACGGGGAAATGTTGGGGGGGGGGGGGGGGGGGAGGGGGGTAAGACTGAGCAAGACAGTGTGACAACAGGAAATGAAGATGGCGGACAGGAAATTTAGGAAGGAGGAGCCTTTAATGTTACATCATTTCAATTCAACAATGATTGTCAAGGACTCGCCTTGGAAACGGTTTCTGAAGAGCGTCCGGATGCCATTAATTGGTGGCCATTGTCTCGTTAATCCAGGAGATGTAGTTGCAGACCTTGGTGTAGACACCGGGTTTACCAGGGCGACCACATTCGATGCCCCAGGAGACAATGCCTTGTTGCTCCCCAGCACAGACCAGAGGCCCACCAGAGTCGACCTAGAGGAACCACGTCATTCATCAGTCAAGCAAAAAAAGGATGGACATACGTTTCTATAGCGCCTCTCAATGACTTCAACACCTCACAGAGGACTTCACAGCCAATTAGGATGCTTTTGGAAGTGCAGTCGCTGTTGTAATATAGGAAACACAACAGCCGATTTGAGCACAGCATGGTCCTGCAAAAAGCAATGCGAACATAACCCAGATAATCTCTTCAGAGATGTCAGTTCAGGGATACATATTGTTTTCAGGACACATGAGAAAATGCCATCGCACAACCCTCTCCAGCATTTTACCCAATAGCGACTGTGGGATCTACCACCTGAGAGGGCAGGTGGAGTATCAGTTTAATGTCTCATCATAAAGACGGCACATATGACAGTGCAGCACTCCCTCAGTACTGACCCTCTGACAGTGCAGCGCTCCCTCAGTACTGACCCTCTGACAGTGCAGCACTCCCTCAGTACTGACCCTCTGACAGTGCAGCTCTCCCTCAGTACTGACCCTCTGACAGTGCAGCACTCCCTCAGTACTGACCCTCTGACAGTGCATCACTCCCTCAGTACTGACCCTCTGACAGTGCAGCTCTCCCTCAGTGCTGACCCTCTGACAGTGCAGCACTCCCTCAGTACTGACCCTCTGACAGTGCAGCTCTCCCTCAGTACTGACCCTCTGACAGTGCAGCACTCCCTCAGTACTGACCCTCTGACAGTGCAGAGCTCCCTCAGTACTGCCCCTCTGACAGTGCAGCACCTCCTCAGTACTGACCCTCTGACAGTGCAGCATTCCCTCAGTACTGACCCTCTGACAGTGCAGCACTCCCTCAGTACTGACCCTCTGACAGTGCAGCACTCCCTCAGTACTGACCCTCTGACAGTGCAGCACTCCCTCAGTACTGACCCTCTGACAGTGCAGCACCTCCTCAGTACTGACCCTCTGACAGTGCAGCACTCCCTCAGAACTGACCCTCTGACAGTGCAGCACTCCCTCAGTACTGACCCTCTGACAGTGCAGCGTTCCCTCAGTACTGACCCTCTGACAGTGCAGCACTCCCTCAGTACTGACCCTCTGACAGTGCAGCACTCCCTCAGTACTGACCCTCTGACAGTGCAGCACTCCCTCAGTACTGACCCTCTGACAGTGCAGCACACCCTCAGTACTGACCCTCTGACAGAGCAGCCAGCCCTCAGTACTGACCCTGGCAGTGCAGCACTCTCTCAGCACTGACCCTCTGACAGTGCAGCACTCACTCAGTACTGACCCTCTGACAGTGCAGCACTCCCTCAGTATTGACCCTCTGACAGTGCAGCACTCCCTCAGTACAGACACTCTGACAGTGCAGCATTCCATCAGTACTGACCATCTGACAGTGCAGCACTCCCTCAGTACTGACCCTCTGACACTGCAGCATTCCCTCAGTACTGACCCTCTGACAGTGCAGCACTCCCACAGCACTGACCCTCTGACAGTGCAGCATTCCATCAGTACTGACCCTCTGACAGTGCAGCACTCCCTCAGTACTGACCCTCTGACAGTGCATCACTCCCTCAGTACTGACCCTCTGACAGAGCAGCAATCCCTCAGTACTGACCCTCTGGCAGTGCAGCACTCTCTCAGCACTGACCCTCTGACAGTGCAGCACTCACTCAGTACTGACCCTCTGAAAGTGCAGCACTCCCTCAGTATTGACCCTCTGACAGTGCAGCACTCCCTCAGTACTGACCCTCTGACAGTGCAGCACTCCCTCAGCACTGACCCTCTGACAGTGCAGCATTCCTTCAGTACTGACCCTCTGACAGTGCAGCACTCCCTCAGTACTGACCCTCTGACAGTGCAGCACTCCCTCAGTACTGACCCTCTGACAGTGCAACACTCCCTCAGTACTGACCCTCTGATAGTGCAGCACTCCCTCAGTACTGACCCTCTGACAGTGCAGCGCTCCCTCAGTACTGACCCTCTGACAGTGCAGCACTCCCTCAGTACTGACCCTCTGACAGTGCAGCACTCCCTCAGTACTGACCCTCTGACAGTGCAGCGCTCCCTCAGCACTGACCCTCTGACAGTGCAGCACTCCCTCAGTACTGACCCTCTGACAGTGCAGCACTCCCTCAGTACTGACCCTCTGACAGTGCAGCACTCCCTCAGTACTGACCCTCTGACAGTGCAGCACTCCCTCAGTGCTGACCCTCTGACAGTGCAGCACTCCCACAGTACTGACCCTCTGGCAGTGCAGCACTCCCTCAGTACTGAACCTCTGACAGTGCAGCACTCCCTCAGTACTGACCCTCTCACAGTGCAGCATTCCCTAAGTACTGACCCTCTCACAGTGCAGCATTCCCTAAGTACTGACTCTCTGACAGTGCAGCATTTCCTCAGTACTGACCCTCTGACAGTGCAGCACTCCCTCAGTACTGACCCTCTGAAGTGCAGCGCTCCCTCAGTACTGACTCTGACAGTGCAGCACTTCCTCAGTACTGACCCTCTGACAGTACAGCACTCCCTCAGAACAGACCCTCTGACAGTGCAGCACTCCCTCAGTACTGACCCTCTGACAGTGCAGCGCTCCCTCAGTACTGACCCTCTGACAGTGCAGCACTCCCTCAGTACTGACCCTCTGACAGTGCAGCACTCCCTCAGTACTGACCCTCTGACAGTGCAGCGCTCCCTCAGTAGTGACCCTCTGACAGTGCTGCACTCCCTCAGTACTGACCCTCTGACAGTGCAGCATTCCCTCAGTATTGATCCTCTGTCAGTGCAGCATTCCCTCAGTACTGACCCTCTGACAGTGCAGCACTCCCTCAGTACTGACTCTCTGACAGTGCAGCTCTCCTCAGTACTGACCCTCTGACAGTGCAGCGCTCCCTCAGTACTGACCCTCTGACAGTGCAGCACTCCCTCAGTACTGACCCTCTGACAGTGCAGCACTCCCTCAGTACTGACCCTCTGACAGTGCAGCACTCCCTCAGTACTGACCCTCTGACAGTGCAGCACTCCCTCAGTACTGACCCTCTGACAGTGCAGCACTCCCTCAGTACTGACCCTCTGACAGTGCAGCGTTCCCTCAGTACTGATCCTCTGTCAGTGCAGCATTCCCTCAGTACTGACCCTCTGACAGTGCAGCACTCCCTCAGTACTGACTCTCTGACAGTGCAGCACTCCCTCAGTACTGACCCTCTGACAGTGCAGTGCTCCCTCAGTACTGACCCTCTGACAGTGCAGCATTCCATCAGTACTGACCCTCTGACAGTGCAGCACTCCCTCAGTACCGACACTCTGACAGTGCAGCACTCCCTCAGTCCTGACCCTCTGACAGTGCAGCACTCCCTCAGTACTGACCCTCTGGCAGTGCAGCACTCCCTCAGTACTGACCCTCTCACAGTGCAGCATTCTCTAAGTACTGACCCTCTCACAGTGCAGCACTTCCTCAGTACTGACCCTCTGACAGTGCAGCACTCCCTCAGTACTGACCCTCTGACAGTGCAGCGCTCCCTCAGTAGTGACCCTCTGACAGTGCTGCACTCCCTCAGTACTGACCCGACAGTGCAGCATTCCCTCAGCATTGATCCTCTGTCAGTGCAGCATTCCCTCAGTACTGACCCTCTGACAGTGCAGCACTCCCTCAGTACTGACCCTCTGACACTGCAGCATTCCCTCAGTACTGACCCTCTGACAGTGCAGCACTCCCTCAGCACTGACCCTCTGACAGTGCAGCATTCCATCAGTACTGACCCTCTGACAGTGCAGCACTCCCTCTACTGACCCTCTGACAGTGCATCACTCCCTCAGTACTGACCCTCTGACAGAGCAGCAATCCCTCAGTACTGACCCTGGCAGTGCAGCACTCTCTCAGCACTGACCCTCTGACAGTGCAGCACTCACTCAGTACTGACCCTCTGAAAGTGCAGCACTCCCTCAGTATTGACCCTCTGACAGTGCAGCACTCCCTCAGTACTGACCCTCTGACAGTGCAGCACTCCCTCAGCACTGAACCTCTGACAGTGCAGCACTCCTTCAGTACTGACCCTCTGACAGTGCAGCACTCCCTCAGTACTGACCTCTGACAGTGCAACACTCCCTCAGTACTGACCCTCTGACAGTGCAGCACTCCCTCAGTACTGACCCTCTGACAGTGCAGCACTCCCTCAGTTCTGACCCTCTGACAGTACTGCGCTCCCTCAGTACTGACCCTCTGACAGTGCAGCACTCCCTCAGTACTGACCCTCTGACAGTGCAGCACTCCCTCAGTACTGACCCTCTGACAGTGCAGCGCTCCCTCAGCACTGACCCTCTGACAGTGCAGCACTCCCTCAGTACTGACCCTCTGACAGTGCAGCACTCCTCAGTACTGACCCTCTGACAGTGCAGCACTCCCTCAGTACTGACCCTCTGACAGTGCGGCACTCCCTCAGTACTGACCCTCTGACAGTGCAGCACTCACACAGTACTGACCCTCTGGTAGTGCAGCACTCCCTCAGTACTGAACCTCTGACAGTGCAGCACTCCCCAGTACTGACCCTCTCACAGTGCAGCATTCCCTATGTACTGACCTCTCACAGTGCAGCATTCCCTAAGTACTGACCCTCTGACAGTGCAGCATTTCCTCAGTACTGACCCTCTGACAGTGCAGCACTCCCTCAGTACTGACCCTCTGAAGTGCAGCGCTCCCTCAGTACTGACTCTCTGACAGTGCAGCACTTCCTCAGTACTGACCCTCTGACAGTACAGCACTCCCTCAGAACAGACCCTCTGACAGTGCAGCACTCCCTCAGTACTGACCTCTCTGACAGTGCAGCGCTCCCTCAGTACTGACCCTCTGACAGTGCAGCACTCCTCAGTACGACCCTCTGACAGTGCAGCACTCCCTCAGTACTGACCCTCTGACAGTGCAGCGCTCCCTCAGTAGTGACCCTCTGACAGTGCTGCACTCCCTCAGTACTGACCCTCTGACAGTGCAGCATTCCCAGTATTGATCCTCTGTCAGTGCAGCATTCCTCAGTACTGACCCTCTGACAGTGCAGCACTCCCTCAGTACTGACTCTCTGACAATGCAGCTCTCCTCAGTACTGACCCTCTGACAGTGCAGCGCTCCTCAGTACTGACCCTCTGACAGTGCAGCACTCCCTCAGTACTGACCCCTAGAGAGTGCAGCACTCCCTCAGTACTGACCCTCTGACAGTGCGCACTGCCTCAGTACTGACCCTCTGACAGTGCAGCACTCCCTCAGCGACCCTCTGACAGTGCAGCACTCCATCAGTACTGATCCTCTGATAGTGCAGCGTTCCCTCGGTACTGACCATCTGACAGTGCAGCATTCCCTCAGTACTGACCCTCTGACAGTGCAGCACTCCCTCAGTACTGACTCTCTGACAGTGCAGCACTCCCTCAGTACTGACCTCTGACAGTGCAGCTCTCTCAGTACTAACCCTCTGACAGTGCAGCTCTTCCTCAGTACTGACCCTCTGACAGTGCAGCACTCCCTCAGTACCTACCCTCTGACAGTGCAGCACTCCCTCAGTACTGACCCTCTGACAGTGCAGCTCTCCCTCAGTACTGACCCTCTGGCAGTGCAGCACTCCTCAGTACTGACCTCTCACAGTGCAGCATTCTCTAAGTACTGACCCTCTCACAGTGCAGCACTTCCTCAGTACTGACCTCTGACAATGCAGCACTCCCTCAGTACTGACCCTCTGACAGTGCAGCGCTCCCTCAGTAGTGACCCGCTGACAGTGCTGCACTCCCTCAGTACTGACCCTGACAGTGCAGCATTCCCTCAGCATTGATCCTCTGTCAGTGCAGCACTCCCTCAGTACTGACCCTCTGACAGTGCAGCACTCCCTCAGTACTGACTCTCTGACAATGCAGCTCTCCCTCAGTACTGACCCTCTGACAGTGCAGCACTCCCTCAGTACTGACCCTGACAGTGCAGCACTCCCTCAGTACTGACCCTCTGAACAGTGCAGCACTCCCTCATTACGACCCTCTGACAGTGCAGCACTCCCTCAATACTGACCCTCTGACAGTGCAGCACTCCCTCAGTACGGACCCTCTGACAGTGCAGCCTCCCTCAGTACTGACCCTCGACAGTGCAGCACTCCCTCAGTACTGACCCTCTGACAGTGCAGTACTCCCTCAGTACTGACCCTCTGACAGTGCAGCGTGTCCCTAAGTACTGACCCTCTCACAGTACACACTCCCTCAGTCCGACCTCCGGAACTGCAGCACATCCCTTACTCTTGACCATCCAAAGTTCTGACTCAATGATATCTATACTTTCCTCTCCTTTCCATAACTGTTATACTCAGCCTGGCCTGGGAATTGGCCTGAGTTTGTTCAGGGCTTGGAGCCTGAGAACAGGACACTGGAAACATCCTTGCTTCAGGTCCAAGTCCTGAGACATTCCTGATGACTCTTGCAACCATTAAAACTTTGACTTTTTTAAATGAGGTGAAGACACCAATTGCTTATAAGGATTATGCCAATATCTTTTGTGTTAATTTATTTAAAATGAGCTCTTAAGAACACAGGATAGATAGTCAGTAGACATCAGCAGCAGAGCTGTGTGCTGTTTCTGCTCACATGCTCAAGTGAAACTGAGACTGGATCACATGGCACACTTTCCTTCCAGTGATGCTAATACTTAAGGCACATTGGCAGTGAAATAACTGGTATTGGTCCAAACTGGAGTTCTGTTTTAAAGTATACAAGGCTAGTTTGTGCAAGACGCGTCATTTCCAGGGTTTTACTGTTTTTTTCTGTTTGGCAGGCTTCCAGGCTCCCGATGATCATCCTCTCTTCTCTGGGGAAGAGACATGTAGTCCTGAATCCTGGCCAGCCCTGCCTAGTGCTCCAAACACACTCTGAACAAATCCTGGAAACAGAGAGCTTCTCTCCGCACAAGTGGCCATGAAACTGTTGGATCTTTCTGCTGAACCCATTCTGCTGTGTTATTGGGAAAGAGAGCTGTGAATCTTCCCCAGTCTGAACCTAATGACTCCACATCCATAACATTGTTTAACTGCTACCTAAATTCAGAGCAAAGCAAAAATGATGCTCAATCCCTCCCATTGGTTTCCCATTGTATGTGCTGTATTAAAAATACTTCCTGATACCTCTTCCTCCTCGTATCCATCCATCTATCATTTATCTATCTTTCTGTAAATAATCCAAAGATGTGCAGGTTAGGTGGATGGCCGTGTTAAATTGCCCCTTAGGGGGGTTGCAGGAACAGGGTGGAGGATTGGGCTCAAGTAGGGTTGTCTTTGGAAGGGTCAGTGCAGACTCAATGGGCCAAATGGCCTCCTTCTGCACCTTAGGGATTCTGTGATCATCTCTATATACCTCACTTGCTTTACCACTTTCTTTCCATCTCTCTCTTCTTAACTCTTTTTATCTCATTCTTCCTCTCCTCTGTCTCTCTCCCTTTTTCCCTTTGTCCCTTTGCCTCTCTTTCTCATTCTACCTCCTTCGTCCTCACATTACTTGTGGGTCTCTTTCTCCCTCTAACGTTCTCTCCCGCCATCTGCACATCTCACTCCATCTCTCCCCTACCCTTTCTTTCTGTTCCTCTCTTTCACTGCCTCTTTATCTCTCTCGCTATCCCTATATTAAGGGCAGCACTGTAGCATTGTGGATAGCACAATTGCTTCACAGCTCCAGGGTCCCAGGTTGGATTCCGGCTTGGGTTACTGTATGTGCGGAGTCTGCACATCCTCCCCGTGTGTGCGTGGGTTTCCTCCGGGTGCTCCGGTTTCCTCCCACAGTCCAAAGATGTGCAGGTTAGGTGGATTGGCCATGAGAAATTGCCCTTAGTGTCCAAGATTGCCCTTAGTGTTGGGTGGGGTTACTGGGTTATGGGGATAGGGTGTTGACCTCGGGTAGAGTGCTCTTTCCAAGAGCCGGTGCAGACTCGATGGGCTGAGTGGCCTCCTTCTGCACTGTAAATTCTTTGATAATCTATGATCTCACTCTCTCTCCCATGTCACACTTTTCTATTTCTCTCTCCGTCTCGCTCTCTCTGGTTATCTTTCACTCGCCATCTCTTTCTGCTCATCTCTCACTCTTCTTCTCTCCCTCCCATTCTACCTTTCTCTGTTCCATTCTGTCTCTCTCCCTCACTCTCTGTTCCCCTTTTGTCTGTCTCCCTTTTTATACCTGTAATCTTTCTCCTTCTGTCTCCCCTTCTTTCCCATTCTCCTTTTCTCTATTCCATTCTGTTTCTCTCCCTCTCTCTCTGCTCCCCCCTGTCTCCACATCTATCTCACAAATCTCTCTCTCCTTCTCCCTCTCATCCACCCTGTCTATATTCCATTTTCATGTCACTCTCACTCCCTCCCTTTGCTCCCCCTAACTCTGCCTCCCCATCTTTGTCGCTAATTTCTCTCTCCCTCTCTCTCCCATTTTTCCCTCCCCACCTTGCTCCTTTCTCTCTTGCTCTCTCCCCCTGCCCCGCCATCTCTCATTCACTCCTGTCTCTCTCTCTCTCCATGCTGTCTATATACCAGTTAGCTCTGTGATGAAGGAGCTCTTTCCCCGCGCTGTTACCTGACATGTTTCCTTTCCTCCCTCCAGGAATCCAGCGCAGAACATGTTGGGGGTAATTGCGTCCCCGTAGCTGCTCTCACACTCTGTGTCCGAGAGGATCGGGACATTGAGACATTGCAGACGTTCAGGGTACTGGCCTGTTGGGTCAAAGGTCAGGAATTGGTTAATGAAGCAGTTGGCGCCCCACTGCCGGGTGTAAAGGACACCGGAGTCAATTGTCACCCCATATTACACTTAGTTACAAAACCATCGCAATGATCAGAACAAACGCTGAGCCAGTTCACTGGGTCAGTTTACATACACGCTCATTCCGAATATCTACACTCTGTGTACTTCAAATCCTTTCCACACAATTTGACTTCCTTGACCTTGTTTTCCTTCCCTCCCTTTTGAATGGCTAAAACACTTACCCCCATCGTGGACTGTGTCACCCCATCCGGCGACCAGGCATTCAGTGCCATTGCTGGCACAGGAGCTGGGCATTTGGAGTGGTTGCACCTTCTCATTGAACTGGACTGGAGGAGTCCACTTTCAGCAGCATAATATCATTGTCAGTGGTGCGGTGATTGTACCCTGGATGCGGGACAGCTTTGATGACCCTCCGTGACTGCCTGGAGTCTTCGCTCACAGACAGATCATGTGCCCCGATCCACACGTTCAGTAGGCTGGCGCCTGCGATGAGAATCAACACCGGAGTCATAGAATAGAACCGCTACAATGCAGACAGAGCCCATGGGGCTGTTTAGCTCACTGGGCTAATCGCTGGCCTTTGAAAGCAGACCAAGGCAAGCCGCAGCACGGGTTCGATTCCCCGTAACAGCCTCCGCCGAACAGGTGGCGACAGTAAATTTTCACAGTAACTTCATTTGAAGCCTACTCGTGACAATAAGAGATTTTCATTTTTCATTCATTTTCATTCGGCCCATCGTTGTCTGCACCGAAACCTTGGAAAGAGCACATACAGGCGGCACAATCCCCCACCCTATCCCCAGAACCAGTAACCCCACCTAACCTTTTGGACACCTAGGGCCAATTTAGCATGCCAATCCACCTAATCTGCATATCTTTGGACTGTGGGAGGAAACGAAACTGGAGCTGCCGGAGGAAACCCACGCACACACAGGGATAGAGAACGTGCAGACTCCACAGACAGTGACCCAAGGCCGGAATTAAACCTGGGCCCTGGCTGTGCGATGGCAGCAGTGCTAATCACTGTGCCATCCTGCCACCCTAGGTGCAGGAGGAAGCCGCTCAGTCCCTCGCTTCAGTTCATTCTGCTGTGTCAACGGGACCTGACTCTTGACTGCGGGAAGAAGTTCAGCAGGACCTGACTCTGACTGCGGGCAAGAAGCATTTCCCGACACCACTTCACTGTCCAGGCAGACCAGCACGGGTGCACCAGAGGCCGAGGAGGTAGATGGTGGTAAGGTGGTTCCATGAACGGACGTAGGCCTGGGCGAGGTTTATCCAAACTTACCGCAGGAAGCAGTGAGCCGCTGAGAGAATCCATTGTGAGTTGAGGTAGAGAGGCACCACACCAGGGATTCCGATACCGCCTCATGTACACCTGGTAAGGGAGGCTGTGAGGGATGCACTCATAACCACCGACAATCTTATCGTCATGGTAACAGGAGACAGCTGAAACTAGAACAGTGCGGAGAACTGTTGAGTAACAAAAGAAACAGGAAAAGGCCATTCAGCCCATCCAGCCTGTCCAGGATGACCCTTTCCTTCCTTCATCTAACCTTCTTGTCAGCGTAAACCTTAATCCCTTTACTCAACCAAACCTGGCTGGAGATTTCCAATTGACCCCGCCTCCGGCCTTGACACATCATTCCCTGAACGTCCTGGCTCCAATTGTAAAGTTCACCAGAGGAAATAAATTGTCTCTATCAACCCTACCAAATCCTTAATCATCGTCAACCCCCTTGGTTACCTCACCCCTTATTTTCCCGGACTGGAGAGAATACAATACTGTTGTGTGTAACCTACCCTTGGAAATTGAACCCTGTCAAACCCTTCCTGCCGCTGGCACTAACCCCCGTCCCACACACATGTAACACCCCCACATCCAGAGGGCAACCAAACCCCCTCAGCCTGCACCACATGCAAGCACCCCATACTGGCTGCCATGGCCGGGTGCCTTGGGCGCAAAGGTCACCAGCTGCCCACCCCTGTGCTGCCTGCATCTGACTGCCTAGTACTTTGCGTTTCTGTCTCCCCCTCACCTCCCCGCCCCCCCCCCCCCCCCCCAGAAGACCGGAGGGGGACCCGCCGGAGCTGTACCACCTCACCGTCGGGAGGCAGCGGACACTGAACCTGGCTGGCGGACCTGGAGAGAGGGCAGTCGCTGAGGTGGAGTCGGCAGCAGTCGATGAAGTGATCCTGCTGAGTTGCAGTTCCTCATGGCACATTTGGCATGACCCCAACACCACACACTCACCACCACCCCCACACCTACCTCATCATCACCCCCCTCACCACCCCCTCCACAACCCGCACACCAGGTGGAGGTAGGAAACCTGGAGAAGGTGGGCTGTCGGAGGGTGGCCCGACCCTGGAACTAGTTGGCGTCCAGACGAGTCTGCGGCTTCTGGAAAGGGCGGGTCCCATCTATAGTGGAGGGGATAGCAGCATCTTTCCAGCACCAGCAGGTGCAGTTGGAGGAGTCCAAAGACCTGCAGGATAGGAGTCGTTGCAGACAGTGCATGCACCCCTGGCCAACACTGCACGGGTGGCGAAAGTATCGGCCATGGGCCAGGATACCCAAGGTCTGAGGTACTCTGCGGATGGTGGCTGAGACCAGTACGGGGCTGCAGTGTCACAGGGAAGGGGAGGGAGAGAGAGGAGCAGAGGGTGGGCTGGAGGGAGGGATGGGAGAGGGAGGGAGAGGAAGTGAGAGGGGAGAGGGGGGGGAGCGTGATGGAGCGAGAGAGTGGGAGCGAGGGGAGGGGAATGGGAGAAGGGAGAGGGTTGAGGTGAGGGGAGGAGAGAGAAGGAGAGGGAAGAGATCACGAAGGGAAGGAGAGGGGAGAGGGAGGGAGAGTAGAGGAGGAAAGAGAGGGATGGAGAGGGAGGAGGATTAGGGGAGTGGGAAGGAGAGGGAGGAGAGATGGAGGGAGGGAGATGGAGGGAGAGGATGTGAGGGAGGGAATGGAAGAGGAAGAGGGGGGAGAGCAAGGGTGGGAGAGGGGAGAGGGAAGCGAGGAAGAGAGAGGAGAGAAGGAGGGAGAGGGAGAGGAGCGAGGGAGCGAGGGAGAGGAGAGAGGGGAGGGAGGGAGAGGAAGAGGCGGAGGGAGACGGGAGAGGGAGGCGGGAGGAGAGGAGAGAGGAGTGGGAAGAGATGAGGTGAGTGTGGGAGGAAGGGAGTGCAAAGTCACCAGTAGAAAGTCATACAGCTATTTATAGGAAGAGAATTGGAGAACCGCAGCACTGTGGGTGTACCTATACCCCAGGGACTTTAGCAGTTAAGACGGCAGCTCACCACCACCTTTTCCAGGGGCAATTGGGGATGGACAATAAATACGGGACATCGTCAGGTCAGGAACAGAATCCAACCATATTCCGTGGATTCCTCTGGGAAAGTGATCTTTGCTCCGAATGATTCTGTTCCGCCGGCTGTTTTTTTAAGAATGTTAATGGAGAGAAAGTAATTACCACCGAGCATAATCAGTGCAGATAACAGGATCATCTTGCTGCTCATCGCAAACACCTTCAGATGAACCCTGAGGACACCTTCTTAAACCTCCTCTTGCGTCTGGAGCTCTAATCCCGGTCGATCAGCTCCTTGTACCTTTTGGACCTAGGAGGGGCTCATGAGAAAACCAAAACCAACTATGTGTCCCTTTAATCTGGCAGCTTTATCTGGACCTGTGGCTCTATAAAAGGGGTTATAAATCCTGGCTCATTGTGAGCTGGCACATCACATGTTTCTCTACAGCAACAGTTTGCGAGATTTTACTGAGTTAGAAAGGAAGGGCAGGGCTAACGAGCAATGGTCACACAATGGTTACATTACTGGACTCGTAATCATGAAACTGTGGAGAGGCACAACTTAAAATTCAATTTAGTAAGAAAACTGGAATAAAATTAACGGCGATCATGAAACTACCTGATTAGCGTAAAATAAAAACCCATCTGGTTCACTAATGTCCTTTGTTGTGACATCATGGTTGTGTTGTAATTCACTGACTGACCACTAGGAGACCCATTAGTATATTTAGTGAATGTTAGAGTCATATGACCCCTCAAACTGGCTGGAGAAAGCTGGAGAGAGGTTGCTTTATAATAATAATAATATAATAATCTTTATTGTCACAAGTAGGCTTACATTAACACCGCAATGAAATTACTGTGAAAGGCCCCGAGTCGCCACACTCGGGGCCTGTTTGGGTAGACAGAGGGAAAATTCAGAATGTCCAAATTGCCTAGCAGGGCCGCACGGTAGCACAAGTGGATAGAACTGTGGCTTCACAGCGCCAGGGTCCCAGGTTCAATTCCCCGTTGGTTCACTGTCTGTGCGGAGTCTGCATATTCTCCCCGTGTCTGCGTGGGTGGATTGACCATAATTATAGAATTCACAGGGCAGGAAGAGGCCATTCGGCCCATCGAGTCTGCACAGGCTCTTGGAAAGAGCACCCTAACCAAACCCACACCTCCACCCTATCCCCATAACCCAGTAACCCCACCCAGCATTAAGGGCAATTTAGGACATTAAGGTCAATTTAGCATAGCCAATCCACCTAACCTGCACATCTTTGGACTGTGGGAGGAAACTAGACCACCCAGAGGAAACCCACGCACACATGGAGAGAACGCATCAAGTTCACCAGAGGAGATAAATTGTCTCTATCAAACCTACCGAATCCTTTAATCATCGTCAACCCCCTTGGTTACCTCACCCCAGTGGCCCAAGCCGGAATTGACCCTGGAGCTGTGAAGCAATTATGTTAACCACAATGCTGCCGTGCTGCCCTTAGTGACCAAAAAGGTTAGATGGGGTTATTGGGTTACGGGGATACGAGGAAAGTGAGGGTTTAAGTGGGTTGGTGCAGACGCGATGGGCCAAATGGCCTCCTTCTGCACTGTATGATCTAACCTCGTCTTTCGGGACTGTGAGAGGAAACCGGAGCACCTGGAGGAAACCCACGTAGACAGAGGGAGAACGTGCAGACTCCACACAGGCAGCGACCGAAGCTGGGAATCGAAACTGGGACCCTGGAGCTGTGAAGCAACAGTGCTAACCATTGTGGGACCGTGCTGCCCTTGTGCTAGATCTTACTGTTTTTCATCTGTTGTTTTGTATATAGTTTACCCACAGTTAATGTTAATAAATGGTTTATAGCTTTAGCTACAAGTGTTCTTGTAATATAGATCTGGCCATCCGACAAGAACATTACACCCTTTAGGGAGGGAAGTCTGCCGTCCTTCCCCGGTCTGGCCTACATGTGACTCGGGACCCACAGCAATGTGGTTGACCCTTCACCTTCTGAAATGGCCCGAGTGAACCACTCGGTTGTATCGAACCGGCGTTCCATGCCCCCTGGGCACGGCAGGGGCTGGTTTGTGCCCAACATTTTAATTTCAATTAGCTGAGCTTCCTTTGAAAATTTTCTTTTGCTGCAGTGCCCCTTCAGGGGCCTTCACCCTTATTAATTTGTGAATAAGTTTAATCTGTTATGTTGTTGGTTTTTCACAAGAGTATTGATCGGGGGTGGTTGGTGCCCTGGGTTGAATGGGAGGAGAGTTGTGAGACTGAACCTGTCAATAAACCCTCACAATAATGAAAAGCTCTGTGTTTTGGTTTCAACTTCAGCAGTCGGCTTGGAACCTGTTAACACAGATGGTAGAGGCATTGGTGATACTCTTCCAAAGTTCCTTCGGTTATGGAAAGGTGGATTGCAAAATAACGGAAGCCGCCCATTGTCATCAAACCCCATTTCCTTCACTGATGTTCTGATGGAGAGAAATCTGCCACTTTTGCCTGGTCTGGCCGGCATGTGACTCCAGACCCACAGCAATGGCTCTTCACTGACCCTGTGAACTGTCCCAGTGAGTCACCGCGTTGTATCAAACCGTACAATATGCCTGCCGCAAGGACTGCAACAGCTGAAAAAGGTGGCTCGCCCCCTCCCTAACAGCACTGTGGGTGTACCTACATCACATGGTCTTCAATGATTCAGGAAGGGGGCATCTCACCACCCCACCTTCTCAAGGTGAAATTAGGGATTGGGAAATAGATGTTGGCCTGGCCATGATACCCACATTCCATGAACGGGGAGAAGACAGTGATGGAGGGGCACGAGGCCCGGATGCGCTGGAAGGCAACAGAAAGTCAGTAAATTTTCATTCCAGCAGCGCCTGTTACCTCACAACTCTCTTTGCAAAGTACCTACCTCACCTTCCATTGGCGTCCCAAAAGGGTGAGTCATGCCACCAATCCTGTGTGCAAGTGTGTGTGTAATCCCAGTACAAAGTACAAAGGTAGGTTTGATGTGCTTTTGCCATGAAGGATCTCCAGAAAACTATTGGCCGTCGAAGTGACCGGTGATGGTTCCAGCTTCCTGACAGTTTATGCTCATTTCTGAACCCCTGGTTCATTCCGTGGTTCATAGCCATTCACTCCTGCGGCCCGTGCGGCCAAAACCATTTTCACACTTCATAACTGCCCTCACTCACAAGATCCATTCCTCTGCCATTGTTGACAAGCTTCCCAGAGGATCCGGGAATCACCCAGGACAGGGGGGGGGGGGGGGGGGGGGGGTCCGCTGGCCCATCATGTGTGCGCCGGATCGGACCCATTCACTCAATCCCCAGCCTGACAACTGGCAATACTTTCACAAGTATTTCTGTTTTGAAAGTCGCTGTACAAACATACAAAGTAGGGGCAAGGAGGAGGCCATTCGGCCCCTCGAGCCTGTCCACCATTTGATAAAATCTTGGCTGATCTGATTGTGGCCTCCAGTCCACTCTGCTGCCTACTCCTGATATTGTTAAGACTCCCCTGTTAGTCAGGAATCTATCTCCCTGCATCAAAACTATTCACTGACGCTACCTGCATCACTCGATGGGGAAGAGACTTTCAATTCATTACCCCTGTGAGAAGAAATTCCTCTTCATCTCAGTTTGAAACGGGAGACCCCTTATTTTTAAACTGTGCCCCTTGGTTCTAGTCTCTGCCACAAGAGGAAACTTCCTTTCAACATCCACCCAGTCCCATGCTCAGGGGGCTGGATTCTCCATTATAGAGACTATGCCCCCACGCCGGCGCCAAAACGTGCAGTTTTACTCCTGAAATTCCTGCAAAAAAGTGAAACGAATTCCCAGCCTTGCAGGGGGCTAGCAGGGACCCGGAGTGAACCTTGCTGCCGATACGGGCCCCCGCACTTCCGGGTCAGAGGCCGCGCATGCGCACGGCGGTGCCCTCCAGCGGCCACGCCGCGCTCCATGGCGGACTTGGACCGCGGCGCCAGACCCAAGAAAGAGACCCCCCTAATCGGCCGCGCGCCCAACCTTCAAACCCTGCACATTAATTCCCAGGCTGCCGATAAGGCCCCCCCCGGTCTCCGATCCCCTTTCCCCCGACTGGGGCGGCCGCAGACTGAGTCCGCAGCCGCCACGCGAGCATCTCAACTGGCAATAGCAGGTTCATTCCACACCGTCGGGAACTCGGCCAGTTGGGGGCGGAGGATTGCTGAGCGGGCCGCTGGCAATGGTCCCCTGGTGGCACGGCGTACTCCCCGGAGACGCCGGTGTTCGGAGAATCGCTGAGCCAGTGCCGGGCCCGATTACGGCGTGAAACTGGATTCTCTGCCTCGGCGCCAGCCGCACTTTCAGAGTCGGGGTGTGGAGAATCAGCCCAGGATCTTATTGACTCCAATAAAATCACCTCTCATTCTTCTCAACTCCAATGGACCCAACCTGTCCAAACTTTCCTCAAAAGATAACCCCCCTTATCCCAGGAATAAACCCAGTGAGCCTTCTCTGAATAATGTCTGACACAATTACCTCTTAAATAGGGTGACCAAATCTGTGCACAATACTCCAGATCTGTTCTCACCAATGCCCTGTCCAACTGTTGAGACTCATCCCTATTTTTTTATTCCACCCCCCCCCCCATGCGATAAATACCAACATTCCATTTACCTTCCTAACCATTTGCTGCTCCGGCAGACTAACCTTTTGTGATTGATGTGCCTGGACACCCAGATCCCTCTGGACCTCAAGATTCTCCAATCCCGCTCCATTTAAATCATTTGCTGTGTTCCTCTACCTTTTTGCCACAGTCGACAAGTTCACACTTTCCCAACTCCATCTATATTTTGCCCACTCACTTCACGCATCCAAATCCCCTTGTAGACTCCATACGTCCTCTTCACAACATACTTTCCCACCTAACTTTGTGTCGTCAGCAAGTTTAGCAACAATACCTTCAGCCCCTTCATCCGAGTCATTGATATAAAGAGTAAATAGCTGAGGCCCCTGCATTGTTCCCTGTGATGCTCTGCTAGCTGCAGCTTGCAAGCCCCACAGTGACCCATTTATCACTACACTTGCTTCCTGCTAACTCAGCAATCTGCATTTCAATTCCACCTGATTGTGCTATCACATCCACCATTGAAGCTGCTTCCATCCCCACCCTGCCCCCCCGCCCCCCAATCTCCCCCCCACCCCCGGATCTTTCCTGATTCTCTTCAATCTGTGTCCCCTCTGGTTACCGAGCCTCCTGCCAAATGGAAACACTTTCAAAACCACATCTCCTGAATGCTTCGATTAAATCTACTCCTTAACCTTCTCTGCTCCAACGTGAACAATCCCAGCTTCACCAATGTCAATGGCTTAGATCCCATATAAAACACAAAAACACAGACGGCTGTGTGAGGCGGGTGGGGTGGATGAGAATGGGGCGTGGGTGTCCTTGTTTATTTCAACCACTTAAGAAAGTCTTGCAATCATTTTATTTTGAGATTCAACAGGACACGGGTCATACAGTGACAGATGATATCGCTGAGGAGTTTCATTCTCTACGATCACCGTGGCTATCAGGGTTCAGAGAGAAAATGCTGTAATCCTTTGGTTGCTTCAGGAATACTCACGAGGTGGCTCACAGGAGGAATGTCACACTGAATGCATTAGTTGATCGAACAGGATTCTAGTGTAGGTGTTAATGGCGGCAGTACTATTATTCATCACACCCCTGTCCAAAGGAAATTTAATAGCAGTTAGATAGATTCCAAAAGATGAAATGCAACACTGTTCCCCCACCTTCTCTGGGACCCCCTAAGGGACAAAATAAACACTCCCAGGACAGGAACAGCTCGGGGTTAGATACAGAGTAAAGCTCCCTCTACACTGTCCCCATCAAACACTCCCAGGACAGGTACAGCACAGGGTTAGATACAGAGTAAAGCTCCCTCTACACTGTCCCCATCAAACACTCCCAGGGCAGGTACAGCACAGGGTTAGATACAGAGTAAAGCTCCCTCTACACTGTCCCCATCAAACACTCCCAGGACAGGTACAGCACGGGGTTAGATACAGAGTAAAGCTCCCTCTACACTGTCCCCATCAAACACTCCCAGGACAGGTACAGCACGGGGTTAGATACAGAGTAAAGCTCCCTCTACACTGTCCCCATCAAACACTCCCAGGACAGGTAGAGCACAGGGTAGATACAGAGTAAAGCTCCCTCTACACTGTCCCCATCAAACACTCCCAGGACAGGTACGGTACAAGGTTAGATACAGAGTAAAGCTCCCTCTACACTGTCCCCATCAAACACTCCCAGGACAGGTAGAGCACGGGGTTAGATACAGAGTAAAGCTCCCTCTACACTGTCCCCATCAAACACTCCCAGGACAGGGACAGCACGGGGTTAGATACAGAGTAAAGCTCCCTCTACACTGTCCCCATCAAACACTCCCAGGACAGGTAGAGCACAGGGTTAGATACAGAGTAAAGCACCCTCTACACTGTCCCCATCAAACACTCCCAGGACAGGTACAGCACAGGGTTAGATACTAAGTAAAGCTCCCTCTACACTGTCCCCATGAAACACTCCCAGGACAGGGACAGCACGGGGTTAGATACAGAGTAAAGCTCCCTCTACACTGTCCCCATCAAACACTCCCAGGACAGGTACAGCACAGGGTTAGATACAGAGTAAAGCTCCCTCCACACCATCCCCAGGACACCCTACACTGCCTCGGAATATTTTAGCCACACTCTATGGTGATATACATCACTGTAGATACACAAGGGGTTAATGTAAATACACATAGGCTAGCTAGATACTAGAGGGAGCACCAGAGATTTGACACACAGACACTCAACCAATAGGTCAGTAAGATAGGACACGACCAATGGGCATTCACGATACACACAGAGGTGACACTACCACAGGGGGGCATTACACCAACCCATATATAAAGGACACACCACACATGATCTTCCTCTTTCCAGTGGAGACACTCAGTGAGTACAGACACAGGGTTGATTCAACATCACACCCACCATGTGGATTGTAGCAGACTGGTTCATCAGTCTGAGTAGCTATAGAAGGATTAACAGTGGAGGCGAATCAGAGTAGGAGAATTGTAAATAGTTTAATAAATGCGTAGAAGCCTCCACGTCTGGACCTTCCTTTGTCAGAGTGAACATCAAGGAAGCGGCTTATGCTACGCCAAGAGCATAACAAGACACCCTCATGAGGGCAGACTCGACCTCGGTTAACATTGGATCTGTAAGGGGCAGCTCCTGACAATTGTACTTGGGAACTGGACTCTGCTGTCCATCACTCGAACATTACTGAATGCTCCATCCACTTCCGCTCAACCTAATATATTTCTGTTTTTGGATGGGAACAGTTTGAATGTGAATCCTCATGCCAGCTTCCTCTGCACTTACTTGAGGAACTGTGCGGTTGATGAGGAGGCAGCAGTCTCATACCAGTTGGTGATCTTCGTGGAGACAGAATTCCAGTATTCCTGTAGGGTGTCTGTAAATCCCACCTCCGCAGACTGATCCTTCAACACACCGTCACCCGTCGATACTGAACAACACAAAACAAAGCATGAGAGACATTCGTGGGACAAAAGTAATGATAGCTGGCAAGGAGAAACCAGAGGGGTGGGTCGAGGAGATGGAGTGAGGGAGTGACGGGCCAAGAGAGGGATTGAGGGAGTGAGGGGCCAGGCAAGTGGGTGAGAGGCCAAGATAGGGAGTGAGGGATCTGGAGAGGGACTGAGGGGGTGAGGAGCCAGGATAGGGATTGAGGGAATGTTGGGCAAGGAGTGGGAGTGAGGTGGTGAGGGGATGTTGGGCCAGGAGAGGGAGTTGAGGGGATGAGGAGCCAGGGTATGGTGAGGGGCCAGGAGAGGAAGTGGGGAGACAGGAGAGGAGTTGGGTGGGGGGGGGGGGGGGGGGGGGGGGGGGGGAGCAGGAGAGGGACTGAGGGGTGAAGAGCCAGGAGAGTTTTACAAAGAGTCCACACCAAGTTGGTCAAAACAAAAACTTACTTTATTTTACAATTACTATGTATACAGTTCCTGTACTTCCCTATTGGGCCTCCTCTAGTCAGTGACTTACTGTCCCACCCTGTTTATACAATGCAATTATTGTTAAGCGTCCCCTGCCTCCTTATCGGGGAGCTGGTATTCTGCAAGTCCCATGGGGTAGTTAATCACCCCTACCCCATAAGACCTGTGCGGATTGCAACATCCCTCCCCCTAAAGTCCAATGAATCATCCGAAGACTATGGCGAAGGAGGGTGCTGGATCCTTTGGCTGTCTGACTAGGCGTGGTACACCTGAGGTGCTGGATCGGACAGCGTGTACCAGGAAGGTGAATGCTGCTTCCAACATGAACAACGTGACGGCTGCAAATCCCGAGGCTGTGGATCCGAGGGTTCCCCAGAGGAGACCCCCTGCATCTCCATCTCCGAGTCTAAGTCGACGACCTCAGTCATCTCGGCGTCTTGACTCCTTGGGGTTCTGCTGCAGCCTGATCAGGCAGCAGATGCGCTTGTACTTTTTTAGTAAGTTTCCGAAGGCGAGGAATTATCCGAAGAAGTGGTCGCCTGGACTAAATACGGTCAAGGTTCTATCACATAGTATGACCCCGGTTTGCACCTGGTAAGAAACCAGCCCTGTCAGGAGGAGGGTAACGCCACAGATCCACTGGGTGTCGTCGGCAAAGTTTTGAACAAACACGGGGTCACCTGGTACAAAGTGCCTGGAAGGTCAGGGATGAGAGGGACAATGCCCTTGCTGCTCCTGGCTGTGGCGGCACTTTTGCACCTGTCATGTGAGAGTACCTTTAAGAAATGGGTGTTTATAAATGGATATGTATATAAATATATGTAGTGAGAGTACCTTTAAGAAATGGGTGTTTATTACTGCTGTGATGTCAGAGAGTGGGTGGAGCTGGGTTGTCTTTCAGCTTTTTACTTTAGTTTTAGGCTGTTTACTGCAGGGTGTGTTTTAGTTTCGTTTTCAGAGCTGGATAGCTGCAGTCACAGCCAGAAGGTGTATGAATCTCTCACTGTAATCTAAAGACTGTAAATCGATCCTTTGGTGATTTAAAACTAATAACAGTAGTGACTTTAACCTGATGTGCTTTTGGTAAAAGGTGTTTTAAGTCTTATGGATGTTAAAAGGAAAGCTTAAAGGATTACTTAGTGTTGTGTTCTTTGGGGGTTGTATTTGAATTAATGGTTGCAAATGCTCACTGTATGTTTTAAAAAGATTAACTTGAGTCCTTAGAATAAACATTGTTTTGCTTTAAAAAAAACTTTTCGATTTCTGCTGTACCATACCTGTCGAGTGAGCCGTGTGCTCCCCATACCACAATCTAGTAAAAGTTGTGGGTCAGGTGAACTCCATGATACACTTTGGGGTTCTCTAATTCCTGGCCCATATCACACCTGTATCTGGATAAATCATACTAGGGTGGGTATAAGTCCTCGGCCCATCGGTAGTTCCGTGGGGGCTACCCCGTCACTGAAAAATGAAAAATGAAAATCGTTTATTGTCACGAGTATGCTTCAATGAAGTTACTGTGAAAAGCCCCTAGTCGCCACATTCCGGCGCCTGTCCGGGGAGGCTGGTACGGGAATCGAACCGTGCTCCTGGCCTGCTTTAAAAGCCAGCGATTTAACCCAGTGAGCAAAACCAGCCCTGAGACCACACTGCGTGTGGAGGGGTCCTGTAGCTAAACAAGAACGAACCAGCCTCGTGTCCATCAATCCTGAAAGTAACTTCTTGAGGTCCCGTTTAAATGTTTGGACCGTGCATTCCGCTGAACCATTAGAAGCCGGGTAGTATCGGCCGGTACGAACGTGCCGCACCCCATTTGCCTTTAAAAACTGGGAGAACTCCTCACTCGTGAAAGGAGTGCCATTATCAGTGAGAACTTTGCGTGTGTGCAAAACGATAAATGCAGCTTCTCAATAGTCGCCTGGGACATGCTTCTCACCACCTTGTGCACTTTGAGCCACTTCAAATAAAATGAAATGAAAATCGCTTATTGTCACAAGTAGGCTTCAAATGAAGTTACTGTGAAAAGCCCCAAGTCGCCACATTCCGGCGCCTGTTCGGGGAGGCTGGTACCGGAATGGGCGGCAGTCATGAGGAACACGGATCCCTGAAGCAGACCGGCAAAGTCGGCATGCAACTACGGCTGGCCTAGCCATTCCCAACAATGCAGGGGCGCGGCCGGAGGGAGCTTCTGATGCTCTTGGCAAACGGAGCAATGCTGGGCCATCGTCTCCATGTCGTGTCGAGGCCTGGCCATCATTCATAACTGCGTGCCAGCATTTTCACCTTTGACATGCCTGGATGACCGTTGTGGAGGTCCTTTTAAATCAACTCCTGCCCTCTGTACGGGATGATTATGCGTCCCCTACAGCAGGATACCATCCTCCACACTGAACTCAGACAACTTGGAGGAAAATGCCCTGAACTTGTCTGGGAGCTGTTGATGCTGTCCACCTTATAGGGCCACATGCCGAACCTTTGATAGGATTGGTTCCGCCTGGGTCCACTCACGCATCCGTAACGCCGTGACAGGTAAAGAGTCCATGAAACTCAGAGTCCCGACGACCTCCCCCATCCTGGGGGTCGATAAGGATCTAGTTGACAAAGGCAACTGGCTCAGTGCGATGGCATTTGGAATTTGTGTCCCTGATCTATGTTCAAAAGAATATTCGCAGGCAACTGGTAAGAAGGCCGAGCACTGGGTTCACGTGGGAACAATGGGCGGAATTGTCTTATAATCCTTGAAAATCCCAAGGAAAGGCTTATGATCCGTAACGATAGTGAAGTGGTGTCTGGACACATATTGATGAACACTTTTCACTACGAAGACCACCGCCAGACCTTCCTTCTCGATCTGCGCATACTCCCTCTCCGCTGTGGCCAACATACAGGAGGGGAAGGCGATTGGCTGTTCCCTTCCATTCTCTATCCAATGGGACAGCATGGCCCCAATTCCATAGGGGAAAGCATTGCATGAGATGAGCAAGGATTTAGTGGGATCATAAAGGGTCAGCAACCCGGAAGACGAAAACTGCTTTTTCACTTGCAGAAAGGCTGTTTCCTGCGGGTGGCCCCAGACCCATATGTGATCTTTCTTCAGGAGAAGGTGTCAGGGAGTCAATATGGTTGCAAGGTTCGAGAGAAACTTCCAGTAATAGTTAACAAGGCCTAGGAAAGATAGAAGTTCCAAGCCGTCCGCTGGAGTGGGTGCTGGCTGAATGGCAGGCGCCTCACGGTAGCATGGTGGTTAGCATCAATGCTTCACAGCTCCAGGGTCCCAGGTTCGATTCCCGGCTGGGTCACTGTCTGTGTGGAGTCTGCTCGTCCTCCCCGTGTGTGCGTGGGTTTCCTCCGGGTGCTCCGGTTTCCTCCCACAGTCCAAAGATGTGCGGGTTAGGTGGATTGGCCATGCTAAATTGCCCGTAGTGTAAGGTTAATGGGGGGATTGTTGGGTTATGGGATTTAAGTAGGGTGATCATTGTTCGGCACAACATTGAGGGCCGAAGGGCCTGTTCTGTGCTGTACTGTTCTATGTTCTATGTTCTCCGCGACGGGGCGCAAACTTTCACGGTCCACCCACTGGCCGAGGTGGACCATGTCCCTCACATGAAATATGCACTTTCTTCATCATAAGCAGACACTAGCATCAGGGAACCGCTTTAACACAGCCTCCAAGTTGCCCAAGTGCTCTTAGTGCACAGTAGGGCTAGCACGGTTGCTTCACAGTGCCAGGGTTCCAAGTTCGATTCCCGGCTTGGGTCAATGACTGTACGGAGTCTGCATGTTCTCCCTGTGTCTGCGCGGGTTTCCTCCAGGTGTTCCGGTTTCCTCCCACAAGTCCCAAAAGACGTGCTCTTAGGTAATTTGGGCAGTCTGAATTCTGCCTCAGTGTACCCGAACAGGCACCAGAATGTGGCAACTAGGGGCTTTTCACAGTAACTTCATTGCAGTGTTAATGTAAGCCTACTTGTGACAATAATAAAGATTATTACTATTATTAACCAGAGGTGTCCGTGACAAGCACCCAGCTAAATAAACAGTCATTAGGGGGCAGCACGGTAGCATGGTGGTTAGCATAAATGCTTCACAGCACCAGGGTCCCAGGTTCGATTCCCGGCTGGGTCACTGTCTGTGTGGAGTCTGCACATCCTCCCCGTGTGTGCGTGGGTTTCCTCCGGGTACTCCGGTTTCCTCCCACAGTCCAAAGATGTGCAGGTTAGGTGGATTGGGCACGCTAAATTGCCCGTAGTGTCCAAAATAAGTAAGGGGAGGTTGTTGGGTTACGGGTATAGGGTGGATACGTGGGTTTGAGTAGGGTGATCATTGCTCGGCACAACATCGAGGGCCGAAGGGCCTGTTCTGTGCTGTACTGTTCTATGTTCTATGTGGCAGCCTTTCAGGATGTTGCATTATGCTCTGGAAAATGGCACAGGCGGAGGAGGCTCTGACGGATTGCTGCATATACTTGGACAAGCCCCTGTTCGTATGGATGGTAACATATTTGCGGGAAGCAGGACCACCCTGAGCTGCAAACAGGTGTGTCTCATATTGAGCCTTGAGAACGAATTCCCACCCATAGGTTTTGTATAGAGATCCTCTATGTGGGGCAGGAGTTAGCGGTCCAACTGGGAAACCGCATGTACCGCCAATTTGTGATCCCAGCATAAATGAACCATTTTGGCCGGCTTCATTACAGGTACTACCTGCACTGCCCAACCAGCGAACAGGACGGGCTTGGAGATACCCAAGGACTTTAAACCTTTTCCGCAAGGCATAGGGAACCGGGTGTGCCTGGAAATACTGTGCTGGGGCTTCCGGGTTGACACCGGAACCCATTTGGAGGATTTTCTGCCAGTGCAGCTGTAGATGGTGCAACCAGTCACGGCCCAACACGATGGGCTAATGGCCCTTTACCACAATGGGTGGGAGGCACAAAGATGAATGCCCATACACTACCGGGGTAGTATCTGCGATATCTGACGGTTCTCCCACGTAGGTAGCCAGACTGTCCTGGGGAGCCGTCAAATCCTAGGTCGGAATCCTCACTTTAATGCAGCCAAACAGTATCTGTCTGACCATGGAGACCACCTCACTAGTGTCCAATTCCATATTGAGCAGGTGCCCATTCACCCACACTGTAACTTTAATTGGGACCACTCGGGAGGGGTTTCCATGTAGTTCAACTGCATGCAGTCATCGTCCTCATATGGCTCACCCAGACAGAAAGTACGAGCCCTGGGATAGAGTCTGCCTCTATTGGGGCGTCTGGACTCCTGGTTCCCCTGTGGCCAGCATTCACACTGGGGTCGCCCTGGCTCCCCGTCTACGGGCTCCGGGGCAGTCTCCTATCCAGAAGGCTCTTCCTTTGGCCACTGGGTTGGGCCTTTACGCTGTTCATTCCAGGGCAAGGCGGCGGTTTGGGGAGGGCCCCTTTACAGGAGGGGGCATGCTCTCGGGGGGGGGGGGGGGGGTTCACCTCCATCTGTACGTCCTGAACCCGTCTCTCTGTGCTTTCTTGAGAAAGTGTCATTTGGATGGCCTGTTGCAAGGTCAGGAAGGCTTGGCCAGCAGTTTCTTCTGAGAGGCTGCATTGTCATTGCGGCAAACCGAGCAGACACGTAGCATGTCAGACAGGGCAGTGCCGTATTCACAGAATTCTGCTATTTTGCATAATCTTGACAAAAACCTGTTGACAGATTGACCCGGGGTCCTTTCAGTGATATTAACCACACCATTGTACTGTCACAGATGGGGTTAGGTTCAAATGTTGCCCCACTAAAGCCACACGCTCATCAAACGTTTTAGTGTCGGAGGCCACTGGGTATGTAAGGATCTGTAGCGCTCCAAACATATGCGTGTCACAGGTAGTTAGCAAGATGGCTACCTGGCGGTCGGTCGTTCCCTGCGATATTATCGGGCCCGGACAAAGTAACGCATCCTCTGTGCGTACTGATTCCAATCTTCCAAACTGGTATCAAACATGTCCAACCGTCCAAAAAGAGGCGTAATGAAAGAAAATATCCAACCTGTATCCAAGAGGTATGGGCAGCTGGCTCAGCAGCATCGATGTCCATCCAGTTTTTATCCTCATCGCCAGTTTTATAAGGGCAACGAAGAGCCCACACCGAGTAGGTCGAAACAGAAACTTACTTTATTTTACAATTACTATTATTTACAGCTGCAGTTGCTCCCTGCTGGGTTCTCGCTAATCTTTGCCTTACTGGCTGATTCTGTGTACACAAAGCCAAATATTGCTAAATGTCCCCTGTACCCGTATCGGGGGAGTCTGTATTATGCAAGATCCACGCGCCTACCCCATAAGACCCCTTGCAAGTTATAACAGAGAGGGAGTGAGGGAGTGAGGGCCCAGGATAGGGAGTGAGGGGGTCAGGAGCGGGAGTAAGGGAATGATGGGTCAGGATTAGGGGTGAGGGTTATGGGCAAGGAAAGGAAGTGAGGGAGTGCGAGGCCAGGAGAGGGTGCAATGGGGTAGAGTAATGAGTGGGAGTGAGGGGGTGGAGTATGGGGAGGAGGTTGAGGGTAAGGAGTAGGGGTGAGGGGGAGGGGGAAAAGAGAGGGTGAGTGAGGGTGATGAGAGGGGGAATGGTGGGGTGAGGAGGGGAGGAATGGGGTGAGGAGAGGGGAAGGGCTGGTGTGAGGGGAGGGTGAGGAGTGAGGTCAGTGTGGTTAGGAGAGGGGCAGGGGTGAGGAGCGAGGGGGAGCCGTGGTCAGGAGCAGAAGTGAGGGGTAGTCAGGAGAGGGGGAGGAAAGAGATGAGGGGCTGAGGGGTAGGGTGAGGGGGTGGGGTGAGAAGAGGGGTGAGAGGGAGTGGGTGAGGAGCAGAGATGAGGGGCTGAGGGGTGGGGTGAGGGGGTGGGGTGAGGAGCAGAGATGAGGGGCTGAGGGGTGGGGTGAGGGGGTGGTGTGTGAAGGTAATGCATTGGCGTACCTACAACTCAGAGACAACAGCGATTGAAGAAGGCAGCTCACTACAACCTTCTCGTGATGTGGAGATGCCGGCGTTGGACTGGGGTGAGCACAGTAAGAAGTCTTACAACAGCAGGTTAAAGTTCAACAGGTTTGTTTCAAACACTAGCTTTCGGAGCACTGCTCCTTCCTCAGGTGAATCAGGTCGTGTTTGAAACAAACCTGTTGGACTTTAACCTGGTGTTGTAAGACTTCTCAAGGGACAAGTACGGATTGGCAACCAATGTTGGACTCGCCACAGACACACACATTCTCAGAACGAATATAAAATTAATCTTACCACAGCAGGAAAGTGTGAAGAGGACAACCGGAAGTGTGACGACATTCAGCATCATCATGTTCCTCATTGAGCTGCTGCGATTATCAATACCTTCACGGTGACTGGACTGGATCACACTGCTCTGAAACACTCTGCCAGACAGATAAATAACAATTCCCTCTGATACAAACTGCTGGACCATTATTTCAGGCACAGACTGCCTTAATTTTGGGATGATTTGTACCTCAAATCTCCATCTCTGTTTCCCAACTCACACTAACTCCTGATCACATGTTCCTCGGTGACCAACAATGGATCCCAGTTCGACAACACCTCGATTTTCAAATTATCACCTGCTTTTCAAATCTCTCGTTGCCACGGCACCCCTCCCAAAATATGCCATTAGAACTCTCCCTTATCTCTGTAACCTTCTCCAGCCCCTACACCCTCCCTATTTGATACAAGACAAATGAAGCGTGTTACCAGATCATGCACTATTAGTTACTGACCCTCCGAAAGTGCAGCTCTCCCTCAGTACTGACCCTCTGACAGTGCAGCACTCCCTCAGTACTGACCCTCTGACAGTGCAGCGCTCCCTCAGTACTGACCCTCTGACAGTGCAGCACTCCCTCAGTACTGACCCTCTGACAGTGCAGCGCTCCCTCAGTACTGACCCTCTGACAGTGCGGCGCTCCAGCAGTACTGACCCTCTGACAATGCAGCACTACCTCAGTACTGACCCTCTGACAGTGCAGCACCCCCTCAGTACTGACCCTCTGACAGTGCAGCAGTCCCTCAGTACTGACCCTCTGACAGTGCAGCACTCCCTCAGTACTGACCCTCTGACAATGCAGCTCTCCCTCAGTACTGACCCTCTGACAGTGCAGCACTCCCTCAGTACTGACCCTCTGACAGTGCAACACTCCCTCAGTACTGACCCTCTGACAGTGCAGCACTCCCTCAGTATTGACCCTCTGACATTGCAGCTCTCCCTCAGTACTGACCCTCTGACAGTGCAGCACCCCCTCAGTACTGACCCTCTGACAGTGCAGCAGTCCCTCAGTACTGACCCTCTGACAGTGCAGCACTCCCTCAGTACTGACCCTCTGACAGTGCAGTACTCCCTCAGTACTGACTCTCTGACAGTGCAGCACTCCCTCAGTACTGACCCTCTGACAGTGCAACACTCCCTCAGTACTGACCCTCTGACAGTGCAGCACTCCCTCAGTACTGACCCTCTGACAGTGCAGCACTCCCTCAGTACTGACCCTCTGACAGTGCAGCACACCCTCAGTACTGACCCTCTGACAGTGCAGCACTCCCTCAGTACTGACCCTCTGACTGTGCGGCACTCCCTCAGTACTGACCCTCTGACTGTGCGGCACTCCCTCAGTACTGACCCTCTGACAGTGAGGCGCTACCTCAGTACTGACCCTCTGACAGTGCAGCGCTCCCTCAGTACTGACCCTCTGACAGTGCGGCACTCCCTCAGTACTGACCCTCTGACTGTGTAGCACTGAGGCAAAATATTCCAGAGAGTTTCCCTCTTGCAGGATAATTGTTGTGGAATGGGGAAAACATTAAACACGCCATAGTCCCAGGGTTGGGATGAATGAGATACCGAAGCAGACATTGAGTACCATAACGTCATAGTCAGACAGAAGCCTAAAAGCCTCGTAATAGATGTAGTTATTTTAGTAATTCTGTCACCACAGTTGGGGGCTTTTTGATTGATTGGATCCTTGTGGATTGGGTTGGATTTTTGTCTTTTGAGGGAATTGAGTGATGAGAAACAATGGCAGACCAATGGGGATGTAGCAAGTCTGTGACTATGTGAATGGGCTGAATGGCCTCCTCCCGTTGCCACTCCCCTTAATGATCCTCTCCAGCTCTGTTTGCCGATTGTGTGATCTCGGAGTGTGTGAACCCACACAATGCAAGAATGGGCCACCAGGGGGCTCTGAATGTCTGCCTCACTGCTGGAGCTTGTCGGGATCTCGATTGTTCAGCCAGTGTCAGGGGAGTGGGTGGGGGGCTTCGATGGGACAGTTAGGGGATTATAGAGGGATGGGCTTCGATGTGGTGGGGGAGACAGAGATTAAGAGAGACAGAGTTGTGAAGAGAGAGACAGCGGCAGAGAGAGTGGCAGAGATAAGCAGAAGTATAGTAGAAAGAGAGACAGTGAGATGGAGGAAGGGAGACCGAGAGAGAGAAAAAGACACAGAGAGACAGAGAGAGATAGACAGAGACAGCGAGAGTGTCAGAAACTGAGACAGAGTCAGTGAGATGAGAGAGAGGTGCGGACAGGCAGAGAGATGGACAGAGACAGATAAAAAGTGACAGAGAGAGGGACAGAGCAACAGAGATGCAGAGAAATTGATTAACACAGACAGTTTGAGGAAGTGTGTCAGAGAAAGAAACATAATGAAATGTGGAGCGAGGGGTGAGACGGTGAAAGGGGAAGAGACAGCAAGAGAGAGAAAAAGAAAGAGGCAGAGGGAGTGAGAGAGATTGCGGGAGATATGCAGGGGGCTGGATTCAGTGATCCTGAGGCTAAGCGTTGAAGCCGTCGCGTTTCCCGACGGTGTCAACATGGTTCAGGATCAGCAATTCTGGCCCCTTGCAGGAGGCCACGGCACTGGGGTGATCCACGCTGCTCCAGCTGCCGATCCTGGCTTCAACTGGGCACCGCGGGATCCGCGCATGCGCAGTGGCACCGGTGCCAACGCGTGCACACGCAGTGGCTCCCTTCTCCGCGCCAGCCCCGACGCAACATGGATGGCGCAGGGCTACAGGGGCCGGCGTGGAAGAAAGAAGGCCGCTAGCCTGAGAGGCCGGTCTCCTGATCGGTGGGCCCCGATCTTGGACCAGGACACAACGGAGGCCCCCCCACCGGATCGACCCCCCCCCCCCCCCCCCCCTCCCCCTGGACCCTACCACGCCGAGGTCCTGCCGGCTGAGAGCAGGTGTTCACGGCGCCGGCGGGACTTGGGATTTTTGCGACGGCTGCTCGGTCCCTGACCGGCGCCGCGCTGACCATGCCGGCGCCAATGGCGCCGATTCTCCAAGCTGCGGAGAATCGCCGGGCCGGGGAATCCCCGGCGTCGGGGCGGGATGGCACGATGCTCGCCGGTCGCGGGGATTCCCCGGCCAGGCCCCGGGCTGAGAGACTCCCGCCCAGGGGGAGAGGCAGAGGGAGAGACTGGTAGAGAGAGTGAGAGAGTTCAGGGGAGAGTGAGAGAGAGAGGGAGAGTGAGACGGAGGGAGAGACATAGAGAGGGAGACAGTGAGAAACTAGAGAGATAGTGAATGATAGAGTGACACAGAGAGACAGAGACAGGCACAAAGAGGTGGACACAGGGAGAGTGAGAGGGACAGCTCAACAGATAGAGACAGAAAGAGAGACAGACAGAAAGTGGGAGACAGAGAATGAGACAAAGAGAGACAGACACAGAGAGAGAGAAACAAACAGAGAGAGAGTGACAGAAACAAAGAGAGAGTGAGAGACAGAGTGAGAGTGACAGAAGAAGAGAAAGATTGTACACAGATGTGTGGAAGAGATTCACCCAGAAATGATATGGGGAACTCCCAAGATTTATGAGAGTTAAAAGCTTTTAGGTTGAGTAGGAGAAATTGGGACATGGGGGAAAGAAAATGTTGTGGAAGCAACTTTATAATATACGAAAGAAACATCTGACAGCTTTACTCACCAAACCTTCAGGGTCGAAATTAGCCAGATCTTGCTGCTGACTGTTAAATATTACATTGTCAATCTGCCCTTTGACAAGGTGACCAATACTGGTGGAAACTGCTTCTCACACGCAACACTGGATGGTCAGCTCTGTTGACTGACAGATTCCCCCGCCTCAAGATTTCTCTGACAATAAATCAATAGCATGGCGTAAATAATCCCTACATAGTTTACCCTGGGTTCAAGGACACTCGCAGGGTGACCAACTTTGGCAGAGAATGCACTCAGGAATTGCGTCTGTACAAGTGTGTGAAGTGGGTGTTCCCTACCATAGCGGGAAGCAGTGCATTTGGAGGTGGGGTAGGCATTGCAAGAGCACGCTCAAAATTCTGAAGTCCAAAATGCACATCAAATGGTTGCCCAGCAGCAGCCTGGGCATCAGATGGATGACAGGAAAGTCGAGCACACTTTAGTTACCCTGAACTCCCTGTTTACAGAGGCCTAACTTTTTGTAATTGCCTGTGTAAATTGTCAAGGGGAGTACAAATACTCACAGAGGCCTAACTCTCTGAAAAAGCCTATGTAAATTGTCAAGCAGAGTACAAATACTCACAGAGGCCTAACTTTCTGAAAAAGCCTATGTAAATTGTCAAGCAGAGTACAAATACTCACAGAGGCCTAACTCTCTGAAAAAGCCTATGTAAATTGTCAAGCAGTTTACAAATACTCACAGAGGCCTAACTCTCTGAAAAAGCCTATGTAAATTTTCAAGCATAGTACAAATACTCACAGACACTGAGCTTTCTATATGGTTTTGTTAAGCATATCTTCACATGCACACTGTTTTTCTTTTTGGGGAAGAGGGAAAGGATTATCGACGCTGATGGTCAGCCTGTTGAACCACGTTATAAGTGCATTTCTGTACTGGTAAACAAGTCCCAGTATTGGAGTGAACCCAGAGCTTCTGCTTCAAAGGTAGGAATGCTACGCATGTGCCACAAGACTTCCTAAAGCATTGCAGAACCTTAAAATTGGAGCCTGGCCATACAGGGATGATTTCAGAAAGCACTTCTTCACTCAAAGTGGAGTGGAAATCTGATATTATAACCCTGAAATTTCCAAAATAATGTCGAAGCTGGGAGTGGTCAATAGAAATTTTCAAGAATGGATTCATATACTTTTCTTGGATAAATGTTAAGAAGAATTACAAGATGAATAAAGATAAGGGGAGGGATTCTCCGACCCCCCCCTGGCCGGGTCGGAGAATCGGCTGGGGGCGGCGTGAATCCCGCCCCCGCCGGCTGCCGAATTCTCCGGCGCCGGGGATTTGGCGGGGGCGTGAATCATGCCGCGCAGTCAGCGGCCGCTAGCAGCGGCCCCTCTAGCGATTCTCCGGCCCGTGATGCGCCGAGTGGCCGCCCGTTTTCGGCAAGTGCTTCCGGCGTAAATTACGACAGGTACTTACCGGCGGGATCTGGCTCTGGGGTTAGGTACATTTTGGCGCAGCCATTTGGGCACAGCCGTTTTGGCGCCGGCTGTTTTGGCGCCGGCTGATTTGGCGCCGGACGTTTTGGCGCCGGACGAAATAACATTTCTTTATTTGTAAATTAGCCTCAGTTGAGTTGGCTGCTGGTGCGGATCCGCTGTCACAAGTGTTTCGTTCTATCACCATCTTTTAATATATTTTTTAACTAAACCAATTTGCATACCCATATGATGGCTGAGGAAGTATCAACGAAACGTGGTAAAGAAAATTTTGTTCATAACGGATTCCTTTACGTCTTTGACAAAACAAGCAAAGGTGACAGTGAAGTGAAATTTTGGCGTTGTGAGCAAAAAAACCGGTGCAAAGCACATCTCCATACTAAAGCTGCAAACGTGGTGAGGCAGCTGAACAGCCATTCGCATGATGCTTCTGCTGCACAAGTAGAGGTTGCACTCGTGAAAACTAAAATAATAAAGAGAGCACAGGAAACCCTTGAGGCACCAACTGTAGTTGTTAATGAATGTTTGACAGACATATCCCAAGCTAGTCTACCAGCCATTCCTTTTTTTGTAATAAAATTTAGATTACCCAATTATTTTTTCCAATTAAGGGGCAATTTAACGTGGCCAATCCACCTAACCGGCACATTTTTGGGTTGTGGGGGCGAAACCCACACAGACACGGGGAGAATGTGCAAACTCCACACGGACAGTGACCCAGAGCCGGGATCGAACCTGGGACCTCAGCGCCGTGAGGCGGTTGTGCTAACCACTAGGCCACCGTGCTGCCCTTACCAGCCATTCCTAATATATCTGCTTTGAATCTTGCAACAATTTACTTGCAACAATTTACTAGCCACAAAAACGAAAAAAAATTCTGTCGTCTGCGCCCAAACGGCCGCGCCAAATTGGCTGCGCCCAATTGTCCCATACCGTGGCTCTGCAGGCGGTCCTCCGGGGTCCTCGGGGGGGGGGGCGCGGGAGATCTGGCCCCGGGAGGTGCCCCCACTGTGGCCTGGCCTGCGATCGGGGCCCACCGATCCGCGGGCAGGCCTGTGCCGTGGGGGCACTCTATTCCTCCGTGTCGGCGGCTGTGGTCCTCCGCGATGGCCGATGCGGAGATGAACCCTGCCTGTGCATGCGCTGGGATGACGCCAGCACACGCAGGCGCTCCTGCGCATGCGCCAACTCGTGCCGGCTGGTGGAGGCCTTTTGGCGCCGGTTGGCATGGCACCAAACCCCTTCCACGCCAGCCGGCACAGCGCAAACCACTCCGGCGCCGGCCTAGCTCCTGAAGGTGCAGAGGATTCCGCACCTTTGCCTGCCCCGCCGATTCCCGCAGATCTCGCCCAAGATTCAGGATAGTGTTCAGCTCAGTGAATACCACTCTCACTTCAGAAGGAGTAGGTCGTTTGTTCAAATAAACACTCCAAAGACTAGAGCCCGTAATCAAAGCTGACTGTCCTAGTTTCAGTATTGAGGGAGCACTGCACTGTCGGAGGGTCAGTACTGAGGGAGTGCTGCACTGTCAGAGGGTCAGTACTGAGGGAGTGCTGCACTGTCAAACGATCACTACTGAGGGAGTGCGGCACTGTTGGAGGGTCAATATTGAGGGAGTGCTGCAGACAGAAGGTCAGTACTACGGGAGTGCTTCACTGTCAGAGGGTCAGTACTGAGGGGGTGCTGCACTGTCAGAGGGTCAGTAATGAGGGAGCACTGCACTGTCAGAGGGTCAGTACTGAGGGAGTGCTGCACTGTCAAAAGGTCAGTACTGAGGGAGCACTGCAATGTCAAAGGGTCAGTACTGAGGGAGTGCTGCACTGTCAGAGGTTCAGTACTGAGGGAGTGCTGCACTGTCAGAGGGTCAGTACTGAGGGAGAGCTGCACTGTCAGAGGGTCAGTACTGCGGGAGTGCTGCACTGTCAGAGAGTCAGTACTGAGGGAGTGCTGCACTGTCAGAGGGTCAGTACTGAGGGAGTGCTGCACTGTCAGCATGTCAGTACTGAGGGATGCTGCACTGTCAGAGGGTCAGTACTGAGGGAGCACGGCACTGTCAGAGGGTCAGTACTGAGGGAGTGCTGCACTGTCAAAGGGTCAGTACTGAGGGAGCGCTGCACTGTCAGAGGGTCAGTACTGAGGGAGTGCAGCACTGTCAGAGGGTCAGTACTGATGGAATGCTGCACTGTCAGAGGGTCAGTACTGAGGGAGTGCTGCACTGTCAGAGGGTCAGTACTGAGGGAGTGTTGCACTGTCAGAGGGTCAGTACTGAGGGAGTGCTGCACTGTCAGAGGGATAGTACTGAGGGAGTGCTGCACTGTCAGAGGGACAGTGCTGAGGGTGTGCTGCACTGTCTGAGGGTCAGTACTGAGGGAGTGCTGCACTGTCAGAGGGTCAGTACTGAGGGAGTGCTGCACTGTCAAACGATCACTACTGAGGGAGTGCGGCACTGTTGGAGGGTCAATATTGAGGGAGTGCTGCAGACAGAAGGTCAGTACTACGGGAGTGCTTCACTGTCAGAGGGTCAGTACTGAGGGGGTGCTGCACTGTCAGAGGGTCAGTAATGAGGGAGCACTGCACTGTCAGAGGGTCAGTACTGAGGGAGTGCTGCACTGTCAGAAGGTCAGTACTGAGGGAGCACTGCAATGTCAAAGGGTCAGTACTGAGGGAGTGCTGCACTGTCAGAGGTTCAGTACTGAGGGAGTGCTGCACTGTCAGAGGGTCAGTACTGAGGGAGAGCTGCACTGTCAGAGGGTCAGTACTGCGGGAGTGCTGCACTGTCAGAGAGTCAGTACTGAGGGAGTGCTGCACTGTCAGAGGGTCAGTACTGAGGGAGTGCTGCACTGTCAGCATGTCAGTACTGAGGGATGCTGCACTGTCAGAGGGTCAGTACTGAGGGAGCACGGCACTGTCAGAGGGTCAGTACTGAGGGAGTGCTGCACTGTCAAAGGGTCAGTACTGAGGGAGCGCTGCACTGTCAGAGGGTCAGTACTGATGGAATGCTGCACTGTCAGAGGGTCAGTACTGAGGGAGTGCTGCACTGTCAGAGGGTCAGTACTGAGGGAGTGTTGCACTGTCAGAGGGTCAGTACTGAGGGGGTGCTGCACTGTCAGAGGGTCAGTAATGAGGGAGCACTGCACTGTCAGAGGGTCAGTACTGAGGGAGTGCTGCACTGTCAGAAGGTCAGTACTGAGGGAGCACTGCAATGTCAAAGGGTCAGTACTGAGGGAGTGCTGCACTGTCAGAGGTTCAGTACTGAGGGAGTGCTGCACTGTCAGAGGGTCAGTACTGAGGGAGAGCTGCACTGTCAGAGGGTCAGTACTGCGGGAGTGCTGCACTGTCAGAGAGTCAGTACTGAGGGAGTGCTGCACTGTCAGAGGGTCAGTACTGAGGGAGTGCTGCACTGTCAGCATGTCAGTACTGAGGGATGCTGCACTGTCAGAGGGTCAGTACTGAGGGAGCACGGCACTGTCAGAGGGTCAGTACTGAGGGAGTGCTGCACTGTCAAAGGGTCAGTACTGAGGGAGCGCTGCACTGTCAGAGGGTCAGTACTGAGGGAGTGCAGCACTGTCAGAGGGTCAGTACTGAGTGAGTGCTGCACTGTCAGAGGGACAGTACTGATGGAATGCTGCACTGTCAGAGGGTCAGTACTGAGGGAGTGCTGCACTGTCAGAGGGTCAGTACTGAGGGAGTGTTGCACTGTCAGAGGGTCAGTACTGAGGGAGTGCTGCACTGTCAGAGGGATAGTACTGAGGGAGTGCTGCACTGTCAGAGGGTCAGTGCTGAGGGTGTGCTGCACTGTCTGAGGGTCAGTACTGAGGGAGTGCTGCACTGTCAGAGGGACAGTGCTGAGGGAGCGCTGCACTGTCTGAGGGTTTAGTCGATGGTCAGCTCTCAGTTCTGCACCTAAAGCACAAGAAATGTTGAAAAATAATATTTGTCCTTGTGTGCAATTTAATTTAATTGATCCATCATCAGCGGCCTTGCCTTCAGCTGCCTTGGCCTGGAAACTGCTTCTAAACTCACCAGCTCTCTCTTTCTGTCTCTCCACCTCTCTTACCATCTCTCTCTTGCTCCTCCATTAACACACTCAATGAAACAACCTCTTTGTCTGAGCTCCCGAGGGAGCTCACATGTCTACTCTAATATCTCCCGATGTGGCTGGGAGTTAAATCCTGTTCTACACACCTCCGGTGAATCACCCGGGGACGGCGTTAATAAAAATACATGTTGTGAAGCTGGAACAGAGTTGGCCTTTTGTAGAAGAGGTTCATGTGATCAACATTTGACTAAACCTCCAGTGGAACGTTTCCCATCCTTTCCAAAGGGCAGCAGCAATTTCAGCCTGGTTAATGAGTGACCCACTCTCAATGTCACAGTGAGATGCAAAAACAGATAGAGGGAATGTTATCAGTAGTGGGATGTTATTGAGAGGGCCCAGCAGGAAGGTGTATTGACGGGTTAACCATGTCCTCCTGTAGAGCTGTTGCCGCAACCCCCCCCCCCCCCCCCCCCCCCGCCCCACCCCCAGGCCACCCAGTGTTTACAGTTCTCCAGGCTGGTGAGTTTCAGTAAAACACCCTCTGGAATGTAGAGAATTACAGCGAGGTTTACAAAAGAGGAACTGGCCATTCAGCCACTCCACTCTTTGTTGGTGTGCCTGCTCCACAGAAGGATCCTCCCACATCTCCCTCCCCACTGCCGCGGCCCCTGCCTTCAGCTCACCCCCATCACCATCTCTGTACATTCCTCTCTTTCTCATGTGTTTCTTCAGCATCCCACTTTAATATTGATGCACTATCAATTACCACAAGGACGAGAGTAGTGGAACAATCAAGGCTCTTTTGAGCAAAGATGTTGTGCCTCCTGTAGCTGCTACCAGAATGGCTGCAGCACCGGCGAGCACACACATTTATACGCCGCCTACTGGGCGGAGCCAGCAGGCAGGGGTTTACCCATGTACCTCTAGTATACATGTCTTACTGTAATATATATAATACTGCCAGTGGTGACTACCACATTCACCCCCTGTTAAAAAAGAGTCTGGCGGGGGTGGTGGAAAAAAAGACTTACAAGTTCAGTCTGACGGGGGCTTGACCCTCCTCTGTGATCGCCTCAGTCCCGGTGGTGATGTGGGCACTGACTTGGTCACCTGTGACTCCGAGAGCGTGTTGTCCTCGTCTTCGTCAACCCTGAGTGGAACCAGTGGGAGGACGGATCCTCCTGGGGTGGGGGCTGCGGTGAGGTTCGCTGGGGGGAGGGTGAGTGGAACAGGGGTGAATGAGGCAACTGGGGAGGGAGGGGGGGAGCGGTCTCAGGTCGGGGGCCGTGGGTGGGGATCCAGCGTGTTCCAGGTCCCGGAGGGAGACTGTGTCCTGGTGTCCGTCAGGATGCGCTACGTAGGCGTACTGCGGGTTCGCGTGCAGGAGGTGGACCCTTTTGACCAAAGGGTCCGACTTATGGGTCCGCACGTGCTTGCGAAGGAGGACGGGTCCAGGAACTGTCAGCCATGTTGGGAGCGAGATCCCAGAGGTGGACTTCCTGGGGAAGGCAAAGAGACGTTCGTGAGGAGTTTCGTTAGTCGCGGTGCAGAGGAGCGATTGGATGGAGTGGAACGCGTTTGGGAGGACCTCCTGTCAGTAGGAGACCAGAGATTTTTAGACCGTAGGGCCAGGAGGACGGCCTTCCAGACCGTCCTCCCTCTCCACCTGTCAATTTCCCCAGGGATTGTAGCTGGTCGTCCTGCCCAAGGCGATGTCCTTGCTGAGCGGGAACTGATGCAGCTCATCGCTCATAAAAGAGGATCCCCGATCGCTGTGGAAGTAGGTGGGGAAACTCAACAGGGTGAAGATACTGTACTTTACTGACCGTGGCAGAAGTCATATCGGGGCACGGGATGGCGAAAGGGAACCGGGAGTACTCATCAGTCACGTTCAGAAAGTACGTGTTGCGGTCAGTGGACGGGAGGGGCCCTTTGAAGTCCATGCTGATGCACTCAAAAAGGGTGGGAGGCCTTCTCCAGGTGCGCTCGGTCTGGCCGGTAGAAGTACGCCTTGCACTCTGCGCAGAGCTGGCAGTCTCTGGTGACAGCGCTGACCTCCTCAATGGAGTAAGGCAGTTTGCGGGCCTTGATGAAATGGAAGAACCGGATGGCCCCCAGGGGGTGAATGTGGTAGTCACCACTAGCAATAATATATGTATTACGGTAAGACACGTATACCAGAGGTAGAAGGGTAAATCCCTGTCTGCTGGCTCTGCCCAGTAGGCAGCGTATAAATGTGTGTGCTCGCCGGTGCTGCAGCCATTCTGGTTCCAGCTACGGGAGGCACAATAACTTTGCTCAATAAATTGATCCGCTATCAATTACCACATAGACGAGAGTAGTGGAATAATCGAGGCTTTATTGAGCAAAGGTGTTCTGCCTCCTGTAGTTGGAACCAGAATGGCTGCAGCACCGGCGAGCACGCACATTTATACACCGCCTACTGGGCGGAGCCAGCAGGCAGGGATTTACCCATGGTATCTCAGCATCACAGAATCCCACCCCCTGTTCTCCCAATATTATGGTAAAATTATTTCTCTGAAACTCTGAATTTAGATTTAATAGTGACTGACTGTGAATATATGTGAGCACTGAGGGAGCACTTTATTGTTGGAATGTCACGACTAAGGAATTGCTGCACTGTCAGAGGGTCAGTACTGAGGGAGTGCTGCACTGTCAGTGGGTCAGGACTGAGGGAGTGCTGCACTGTCAGAGGGTCAATACTGAGGGAGTGCTGCACTGTCAGAGGGTCAATACTGAGGGAGTGCTGCACTGTCAGAGGGTCAGTACTGAGGGAGTGCTGCAATGTCAGAGGGTCAGTACTGAGGGAGTGCTGCAATGCCAAAGGCTCAATACTGAGGGAGTGCTGCAATGTCAGAGGGTCAATACTGAGGGAGTGCTGCACTGTCAGAGGGTCAGTACTGAGGGAGTGTTGCACCGTCAGAGGGCCAGTACTGAGGGAGTGCTGCACTGTCAGAGGGTCAGTACTGAGGGAGTGCTGCACTGTCAGAGGGTCAGTGCTGAGGGGAAACTGCACTGTCAGAAGGTCAGTACTGAGGGAGTGCTGCACTGTCAGAGCGTCAGTACTGAGGGAGTGCTGCACTGTCTGTGGGTCAGTACTGAGGGAGTGCTGCACTGTCAGAGGGTCAGTACTGAGGGAGTGCTGCACTGTCAGAGCGTCAGTACTGAGGGAGTGCTGCACTGTCTGTGGGTCAGTACTGAGGGAGTGCTGCACTGTCTGTGGGTCAGTACTGAGGGAGTGCTGCACTGTCAGTGGGTCAGTACTGAGGGAGTGCTGCACTGTCAGAGGGTCAGTACTGAGGGAGTGCTGCATTGTTAGATGGTCAGTACTGAGGGAGTGCTGCACTGTCAGAGCGTCAGTACTGAGGGAGTGCTGCACTGTCTGTGGGTCAGTACTGAGGGAGTGCTGCACTGTCAGAGGGTCAGTACTGAGGAAGTGCTGCACTGTCAGACGGGCAGTACTGAGGGAGTGCTGCACTGTCAGAGGGTCAGTACTGAGGGAGTGCTGCACTGTCAGAGGGTCAGTACTGAGGGAACGCTGATCTGTCAGACGGGCAGTGCGGAGGGAGTGCTGCACTGTCAGAGGGTCAGTACTGAGGGAGTGCTGCACTGTCAGAAGGTCAGTACTGAGGGAGAACTGCACAGTGCGTGTCTGCCTGTATTACTGGGCTGATGTGTGTGGAGTGGGACTCTAACCCAGTTAGAATCGGCCGGCATGGGTTGTGAAGAATGGCCGGTTGGTAAAAATGGGTCCCCGGCAAAAAAGTTTGAAAAGCACTGCCTTGCACATTCCTAATCCTGCACTGTCCCAGACTGAAACAATCTAACTTGCTCATCCCAAAGCAGACTTTGTACGTCTGCTTTTTGATGTTAAAAGTTAATTAAAGATCTGAGTTGTAATGGGACTGACAATGAGCAAATCAAAGTGAGAAGGTGGAATGTTTTTTTAATTCTCAGGGTTTCTCTGAACTGTCTCGTCTGTTTATAATTAACAAGTTCCACCACATTCTCAGCAAACAGTCGCTGCTTTGTTTGGGGTCATTCGGTATCTATGTCTGTATCTCTCGCTTTACAAAATTACAAAGTATTGACAATGCTGAATCAGGCCATTTAGCCCCTGTGCTCCGTGCTGGTGTTTCTGCCTCCACACCAGCCTCCTCCTGACCCCCATCCCCATCTGACCCCCCAAACCATCCCCTTCAATTCCTCCTTCTCTCATGTGTTTATCTGGCTTCCCCCTTAATTACATCGATACGTCTCACTCCAACCATTCTCTTTGGGAGCAAGTCCCACATTCTCCTCAACCTCTGTGGGAGCGAATCCCACATTCTCCCCACTCCCTGTGGGAGCGGGTCCCACATTCTCCCCACTCCCTGTGGGAGTGGGTCCCACATTCTCCCCACTCCCTGTGGGAATGAGTCCCACACATTCTCCCCACTCCCTGTGGGAGTGGATCCCACATTCTCCCCACTCCCTGTGAGAGCGGGTCCCACATTCTCCCCACTCCCTGTGGGAGTGGGTCCCACATTCTCCCCACTCCCTGTGGGAATGAGTCCCACACATTCTCCCCACTCCCTGTGGGAGTGGGTCCCACATTCTCCCCACTCCCTGTGGGAATGAGTCCCACATTCTCCCCACTCCCTGTGGGAGTGGGTCCCACATTCTCCCCACTTCCTACGGGAGCGAGTCCAACATTCTCCCCACTCCCTGTGGGAGTGGGTCCCACATTCTCCCCACTCCCTGTGGGAGCGGGTCCCACATTCTCCCCACTCCCTGCGGGAGCGAGTCCCACATTCTCTCCATTCCCTGTGGGAGTGTGGTAGTCACCACTGTTGTATTATATTGTATACACTGCACTGCATACGAGGGTATTACAGTAAGGCCCGTGTACTGCAGGTACGGGGGTAGATCCCTGCCTGCTGGCTCCGCCCAGTAGGCGGAGTATAAATGTGTGTGCTCCCCGTACAGCAGCCATTTCGGCAGCAGCTGTGGGAGGCCACACACCTCTGTGTAATAAAGCTTCGATTATACTCTACTCTTGTCTCGTCATAATTGATAGTGCATCAATTTATTACACAGAGATTTTAAAACCATGGATCTCCGCATCAAGCCTGATCGCCTGCAGCTGCACCCTGAAGCAGACAACGCCAAGTCGGCCTTCGCACATTGGCTAGCTTGCTTTGAAGCCTACATCGGATCTGCGACAGAACCACCCTCAGAGGCACAGAAGCTCCAGATCCTCTACACGCGGCTGAGCTCGGACATCTTCCCCCCCCATCCGGGACACGCCATACGCTGAGGCCATGGTGCTACTGAAGGAGAACTACACGCAGCAGAACAACAAGATCTACGCCAGGCACCTCCTCTCCATGCGGCATCAACTCCCCGGTGAGTCTGTGGTGGATTCCTGGCGTGTCCCCCAAATCCTAGTGAGAGATTGCGATTGCCAGGCCGAATCGCCCTCTGAACATTCGGACCTGCTACTTAGAGACACGTTCGTTACGGGCGTAGAGTCGGCCTACATCCGGCAACGACTCTTAGAAGGGGCTACCCTCGACCTTGCGGCGACCAACCAAGAAACTAACGCTCTCATGATCGCCTCACGCAATATACAGCCGTATGCCCCCGACCGCGTGGCCCACCCCTCCTGGCCATCGTGGACCCCCCCCAGCGAACGCACTACCATGCATCCCATCAGCGACCGCCCCCAGCCAACCCAGGCCTGAGCCGCGTGGCAACCAAACAACCCCGGGGGACCCAAGGGCTACTTCTGCGGACAGTCAAAGAACCCCCGATGACGCTGCCCGGCACGGAGCGCGCTCTGCAAGGCCAGTGGTAAGAAAGGACATTTTGCTGCTGTGTACCAGGCCTGCTCGGTCACCACCATTGCCCCAGCACCCCCCATGTGCGACCCCGGGCGCCGGCATCTTCCTCCCCGCAGACCACGTGCGGCCCGTGGGCGCCGCCATCTTGCTCGCCTCACACGCGCGGCCCATGGGCGCCGCCATCTTGGCCACCTCAGGACACGTGCAGCCCGTGGGCGCCGCCACGTTTCCCGCCACAGGACACGTGCAGCCCGTGGGCGCCGCCACGTTTCCCGCCACAGGACACGTGCAGCCTGTGGGCGCCGCCACGTTTCCCGCCACAGGACACATGCAGCCCGTGGGCGCCGCCACGTTTCCCGCCACAGGACACGTGCAGCCCGTGGGCGCCGCCATCTTCCCCGCCTCAGGATCCCTGCTCGTCGGACACCTCATCGGGCCACTCATCGCCTGCAACCACCACCGACCAACCATGCCTGGCCTCCATGACGATCGACCAGACACAACTGCACAACCTCGCGACCGCGTGGACGACAGTGAAGATCGACGGGACAAGGTTTCCTACCTTCTGGACTCCGGTAGCACTGAGCTCCCACACGGTCCACCCCACCAACCAGAGAATCTCCCTGGCCTCCGGCTCCCACTCTATGGCGATCTGCACTGCCACCCTCACCATCCAGGGTGTAGAGTTCAACGGCTTCCGCCTCTACATCGTCCCCAACCTCTGCGCTGCACTGCTACTCTGCCTGGACTTCCAGTGCAACCTCTAAAGCCTAACCTTGAAATTTGGCGGGCCCCTACCACCCCTTACTGTATGCAGCCTCACGACCCTTCAGGTCGACCCGCCTTCCCTGTTTGCAGTTTGCACGCATGCGGTACACGCAGCTCGACGCATACCCCCTCCCTTGCATATCTGATATGGTCAATCAGATTGCACAGTACCCGGTCTTCTTGACAGTCGACCTGAAATCTGCCTACCACCAGCTCCCCATTCGCAAGGCGGACCGCCACTACACTGCGTTCGAAGCAGATGGCCGCCTTTACCATTTCCTTAGGGTTCCCTTCGGCATCACTAATGAGGTCTCGGTCTTCCAACGGGAGATGGACCGAATGGTTGACCAGTACGGACTGCGGGCCACCGTCCCGTACCTGGATAACGTCACCATATGCGGCCATGACCAGCAGGACCACAACGCTAACCTTTCCAAATTTCTCCACACCGCCAAACTCCTTAACCTAACCTACAAGGAGAAGTGTGTGTTCAGCACAGACCGATTAGCCATCCTCGGCTATGTGGTCCAGAACGGAGTTCTAGGGCCCGACCCCGATTGCATGCGCCCCCTCATGGAACTCCCCCTCCCCCACTGCTCCAAGGCCCTCAAATGATGCCTGGGGTTCTTTTCGTACTACGCCCAGTGGGTCCCAAAGTATGCGGACAAGGCCCGCCCACTCATTCAATGCACCGTTTTCCCGCTGACAGCCGAGGCTCACCAGGCCTTCAACCTTATCAAGGCCGACATCGCCAAGGCGCCGATGCATGCGGGCGACGAGGCCCTCCCCTTTCAAGTCGAGAGCGATGCATCAGACCTCGCCCTGGCCACCACTCTCAACCAGGCAGGCAGGCCCGTGGCATTCTTTTCCCGCACCCTCCATGCCTCCGAAATTCGGCACTCATCCGTCGAAAAGAAGGCCTAGGCCATTGTAGAAGCTGTGCGGCATTGGAGGCATTACCTGGCCGGCAGGAGATTCACTCTCTTCATTTACCAACGGTTGGTTGCCTTCATGTTTAACAACACACAGCGGGGCAAGATCAAAAACAATAAGATCTTGAGGTGGAGGATCAAGCTCTCCACCTACAATTATGATATTTTGTATCGTCCCGGAAAGCTCAACGATGCCCCTGATGCCCTATCGCGCAGTACATGTGCCAGCGCACAAGTAGACCAACTCCGCAGCCTGCACGACGACCTCTGTCACCCAGGGGTCACTCGCTTTTATCACTTTGTAAAGGCCCGCAATCTGCCCTACTTCATCGAGGAGGTCAAGGCTATCACCAGAGACTGCCAGGTCTGCGCGGAGTGTAAACCGCACTTCTACCGGCCAGACCGTGCATGCCTGGTGAAGGCCTCCCGCCTCTTTGAGTGCCTCAGCGTGGACTTCAAAGGGCCCCTCCCCTCCACCGACCGCAACACGTATTTTCTCAATGTGGTCGACGAATATTCCCGATTCCCCTTCCCTGACCCATGCCCCGACATAACGTCTGCCACCATCATCAAAGCTCTCAACACCATCTTCGCTCTGTTCGGTTTCCCCGCCTACGTCCACAGCGACCGGGGATCCTCATTCATGAGCGATGAGCTGCGCCAGTACCTGCTCAACAGGGGCATTGCCTCGAGCAGGACAACCAGCTACAACCCCAGGGTCAACGGGCAGATGGAGCGGGAGAATGGGACGGTCTGGAAGACCATCCAGCTGGCCCTACGGTCCAGGAATCTCCCGGCCTCCCGCTGGCAGGAGGTCCTCCCCGACGCCCTTCACTCCACTCGGTCGCTCCTGTGCACTGCGACTAACGAAACCCCCCATGAACGTCTCTTGGGAAGTCCACATCTGGGATTTCGCTCCCAACGTGGCTGGCAGCTCCAGGACCCGTTCTCCTCTGTAAACATGTGCGACTACACAAGGCGGACCCGTTGGTTGAGAGGGTACAGCTACTCCACGCGAATCCGCAGTACGCCTACGTAGCGTACCCCGACGGCCGCAAAGACACGGTTTCCCTTCGGGACCTGGCACCAGCGGCGCCCGCACACACCCCCCCTCTGCCCCGGAACCACCCTCCCTTCCCCCGGGGCACCCCACCACAGCCCCTCCTCCAGGATGATCCGTCCTCCCCTTGGTCCCACCCGGGGATGAAGAGGATGTCGACACGCTCCCGGAGTCATCGACGACCGAGCCAACGCCTGAGTCGTCACCAACACTGCGCCGTTCTCAACGACGGATCAAGACGCCCGATCGTCTAAATTTGTAACCTCCCTGAAATTTTAATGACAACCTGTATGTAAATAGTTTCTCACCACCCCCGCTGGACTCATTTCTCACAGGGGGTGAATGTGGTAGTCACCACTGCTGTATTGTATTGTATCTGCTGCATTGCATACAAGGGTAAGGCTCCTGTACTACAGGTATGGAGGTAGATCCCTGCCTGCTGGCTCCGCCCAATAGGCGGAGTATAAATGTGTGGGCTCTCCGAACTTCAGCCATTTCGGCAGCAGCTGCGGGAGGCTCCACATCTCTGTGTAATAAAGCCTCGATTACTCTCTACTCTTGTCTCGTCGTAATTGATAGTGCATCAGGGAGGGAGTTCCACATTCTCCCCACTCCCTGTGGGAGCGAGTCCCACGTTCTCGCCATTCCCTGTGGGAGGGAGTTCCAAATTCCCCCTACTCCCTCTGAGAGTAAGTCCCACATTTTCCCCAATCCCTGTGGGAGCAAGTCCCACGTTTTCCAACTCCCCATTGGAGGGAGCCCCGCAATCTCCCCGCTCTCTGTGGGAGTGAGCCCCACATTCTCCTACTCCCAAATTCGTCCCATTCCTTGTGGGCGTGAGTCCCCATTCTCTGGATAACAAGGTTTCTCCTGAATTCCCCATTGGATTTATTAGTGTGTGTGAGTTCTTTACATTCATGTATGGGGTGTGGACGTCTCTGGTTAGCATTTATTGCCCATCCCCAGCAGGTACATCCACAGTGCTGTTAGGGAGGGAATTCCAGAATCTTGACCCAGCGACAGTGAAGGAACAGCGATATATTTCCAAGTCAGGATGGTGAATAGCTTAGAAGGGAACCTCCAGGTGGTGGGGTTCCTAGGTATCTGCTGCTGTTGTCCTTCTAGATGGTAGAGGTCGTGGGTTGGAAGGTGCTGTCTAACTAAGGAACTTTGATGATTTACTGCAGTGCATCCTGTAGATGGTACACATGGCTGACACTCTTCGTCGGTAGTGGAGTGGGTGAATGTTTGTGGAAGGAGAAGCAATCATATGGGGTTGCTTTGCCCTGGACAGCATTGAGCTTCTTGAATGTTGTTGTAGCCACACTCATCAAGGCAAGTGGAGAGGATTCCATTACGCTCCGGACTTGTGCCTTGTTGGTGGTGAAAGGCTTTTGGGAGTCAGAAGATGAGGTCGTCACTGCAGAATTCCCAGCCCCTGACTCATGCAGCGGGATTCTCCGACCCCCCGCTGGGCTCGGGAATCCCCGGGGAGCGGCACGAATCCCGCCCCGCTGCCCCGATGCCGGCTGCTGTATTCTCCGGCACCGGTTTTCGGGTGGGGGCGGGTTCCCACCACGCCTGTCGGGGGCTATTGGCAGCCCCCCCCCCCCCCCCCCCCCCTACCGGCAATTCTTCGGGCCCCGATGGGCGGAGAGGCCGTCCGTTTTTGGCCAGTCCCGATGGCGTGGATTAGACATGGTCCCACACGGCGGGACCTGGCAGGGAAATTGGCGGGGTGGCCCTCGGGGAAGCGCAGGGGGGGAATCAGACCTCGGGGAGTCCCCACGGTGGCCTGGCCCGCGATTGGGCCCACCGATCTGTGGACAGGCCTGTGCTGTGAGGGCACTCCTTCCTTTCGTGCCGGCCCCTGTAGGGCTCCGCCACAGCCGGTGCGGAGAAGAGAATCCCCGCGCATGCGCCAGAACACGGTGTCAGTTCGGCGCATGCACAGGTTCATGCCGGCCTTTGGCACATGCGCAGAGTCACGCAGTCCCTTCAGCGCCAGATGGCGCTGCGCCAACCCCTCCCGTGTCCACCTAGCCCCCTCGAGCGGAGAATTTGCAACAGTTTTCTGGCCGGCGTGGGGACTTAGTCCCCAGAAAGGAGAATCCCGGCCCTCGAGTCCTTACAATCCCGAATTAGCCATTCGGCCCATCGAGTCTGCACTGGACCTCTGAAAGAGCACACTACCTGAGCACACTTCTGCACCCTATCCCCGTAACCCTGTAATCTCACCTAAAGTTTGAACTGAGGGACAATTTGTCCTAGCCAATCCACCTGACCTGCACATCTTTGGGCTGTGGGAGGAAACCCGAGCACCTGAAGGAAACCCATGCAGACATGGGGAGAACATGCAGACTCCACACAGACAGTCACCCAAGGCCAGACGCGGATCCCTGGCACTGTGAGGCAACAGTGCCAACCACTGTGCCAACGTGAAGCCCAGAGGAGCCACCGTATTTATATGGCTAGTCCTGTTCAGTTTTTGATCAATGATAACCCCCAGGATGTTGATTGTGGGGGACTCAGTGATTGTAATGCCACTGAATGTCAAGGTGATGATTTACTTCTCCCTCACTTGAGATGGGCATTGCTTGGCATTTGTGTGGAGCGAATGTAACTTGCAACTTGTCAGCCCAAGCCTGGATATTGGCCGGGTCTTGTGCATTTTGACATTGACAACTTCATTATCTGAGGAGTTGTGAATGGTGCTGAACATTGTGCAGTTTTCCACATTGCCGGGTAGGTGCCAGTGTTGTAGATGTACTGGAACAGCTTGGCTCGGGGTGTGGCAAGGTCTGGAGCACAAGTCTTCAGTTCTATTGCCGGAATATTGTCAGGACCCGTAGCCTTTGCAGTATCCAGTGCCTTCAGCTGTTTGTTGATATCATGTGGAGTGAGTCCTATTGCCTGAAGACTAACATCTGTGATGTTGGGGACCTCCGGAGGAGACCGAGATGGATCATCCACTCGGCACTTCTGGCTGACGATTGTTATGAATGCCTCAGCCTTGTCTTTTGCACATATGTACTGGGCTCCTCCATCATTGAGGATGAGGATATTTGTGGCGCCTCCTCCTCCAGTGAATTGTTTAAATGTCCACCACCATTCACTTCTGCATGTGGCGCTTAGATCTGATGCGTTCGCTGTGCAATCGCTTTGCTCTATTATTTGCTGCTAATGCGGTTTGGCCACAAGTAGTTCTGTGTTGTAGCTTCACCAGGCCGCACCTAATTTTTCGGTATGCCTGGTGTTGCTCCTGGCATGCTCTCCTGCACACTTCATTGAACCAGGGTTGATTCCCTGGCTTGGTGCTAATGGTAGAATGGGGGATATGCTGGGCTATGAGTTTGTAGATTGTGGTTGAATACAATTCTTCTGCTGCTGATGGCCCACAGTGCATCATGGATGTCCAGTGTGAAGTTACTAGATCTGTCATGAATCTATCCCATTTAGCACGGTGGTAATGCCACACAAAACTATGAAGTGTATCCTCAATGTGAAGATGGGACTTTGTCTCCTCAAGGACGGTGCAGTGGTCACTCCTACCGATACTATCATGGACAGATGCATCTACAGCAGGCAGGTTGGTGAGGATGTGGTCAAGTATGTTTTTCCCTCTCGTTAGCTCCTCACCACCTGTCTCCGGCCCAGTCTAGCAGCTATGTCCTTGAGGACCCAGCCAGCTTGGTCATTATCAACTCTTGGTGATGGACATTGAAGATCTCCACCCAGAGTATATTTTGCGCCCTTGCCACACTCATTAAGTTCATAAGTTCATAACATATAGGAGCAGAATTAGGCCATTTGGCATATTAGGTCTGCCCTGCCATTCTATCATGGCTGATATGTTCCTCATCTGCTACCTTCAATCTTACAGGCCAAGAGCTGGATTGCAAAATCAGCCAGACATCTCCTCCCTCGAACACATGACCTCGGAGCGGGAGTAGGTTATTTAGTCTCCCGAGCCCACACTCTCTGGCTGATCCCATCCTGGCCTCAACTCCACCATCCTGCCCGTTCTCCATAATCCTTCAATCCATTACCAATTAAAAATCTGCCTAACTCCTCCCTCCTCCTTAAATTTACTCACTGTCCTTCCGTCCACTGCACTTTGGGGTAGTAAATTCCACAGACTCACAACCCTTTGGGAGAAGTAGCTTTTCCTCAAATCTGTTTTAAATTTGAGACCTCTTATTCTAAGATTATGACTTCTTGTTTTAGAATGCCCCTCAAGAGGAAGCATCAGTTCCACGTCTACTTTATCCATACCTTTTATCATCTTGTACACCTCAATTAGATTTCCCCTCATTCTTCTAAATTCCAGAGAGTATCGGCCTAAACTGTTCAATCTCTCCTCATAAGACAAAGCCCTCATCTCTGGAATCAATCTAGTGAACCTCCTCTGACCTGCCTCCAATGCCACTCCATCTTTCTTCAAATAAGAGGACCAAAACTGTGCACAATACTCCATCTGCGATCTCACCAATGCCTTGTACAGTTGCAACACTTCCTTACCTTTATACTCAATTCCTTTTGCTATAAATGCCAACATTCCATTTGCTTTCCTTATTATCGTTGCACCTGTATGCTTCTTTTTTGTGACTCCTGCACGCGGACACCCAGATCCCTCTCCACCGGAGCACCCCAAAGTCTCTCCCCAGTTAGATAATAAGTTGCCTTCCCATTTTTCTGACCAAAATGCATGACCTCACACTTATCCACATTAAACTCCATCTGCCACATCTTGGTCCACCCTCCTAACCTCTGTATATCCATTTGTAAGGTTCTTATTTCCTCATTGTAACTTACTGTCACGCCTATTTTTGTGTCACCTGCAAATTTGGCTGTAGAAACTTTTATCCCTGTATCCAAGTCATTAATATTGATTGTAAATAGCTGGGGCCTAAGGACTGAACCCTGCGGCACCTCACTAGTTACATCTTACCATCCAGAAAAAGACCCATTTATCCCGACTCTCTGTCTCCTGTCCGTCAGCCAGTCTTCTATCCAAACTAATAAATTACCCCTAATCCCATGTGATCTAACCTCTGTGCGGCACCTTATCAAACGCCTCCCAGAAATCCAGATATACAACATCTACAGGGTCCCCATTATCCACTTTGCTTGTTACATCTTCGAAGAACTCAAGCAAATTAGTCAAACATGATTTGCCCTTCATAAAACCATGCTGACTCTAATGGATAGCGTTCTGACTTTCTAAATGTCCTGATATTACTTCCTTGATAATTGATTTGAACAGTTTTCCAACAACAGATGTTAAACTAACTGGTCTGTAATTTCCCACATTCTGCCTCCCTCCCTTTTTGAATAAGAGCATTACGTTAGCATTTTTCCAATCCACTGGAACCTTTCCTGTGTCCATGGAATTCTGGAATATCATAACCAATGGATCCACTATCTCCGCTGCCACTTCCCTTAAAATCCAAGGATGTCGGCCATCAGGTGCTGGGGACTTGTCTGCCCTCAATCCCAACAGTTTGTTGAGTATCGTTTCCCTATTGATGCTGATTATTCTAAGTTCCACCCTTTCGATTACCTCTGAATTGCCCGTTCCTGTCGGAATGGTATACTGTCCTCCACTGTGAAAACTGAGGTGAAGTATTGATTTAGCATCTTTGCCATTTCTGTGTTCCCTACTATTAACTCACCAGTTACACCTTCCAAGGGGCCACACTCACCTCAGCGACTCTCTTCCCTGTTAGGAACCTGCAGAAGCTTCTGCTATCCTTTTTGATATTCTGTGCTAGTTTTATTTTGTAATTTATCTTAGTTTTTTAATTACATTTTTTAGTATCCCTTTGTTTATGTTTGAAAGCTTCCCAATCTTCCAGCCTGTCACTGGCCTGTGCAATATGATATAACTTAGTTTTTGTCTTTATAATGACATACCTCCTTGTTTAGCCATGGATGTTTTTTACCCCTCTTCCCATCTTTCTCCCTCACTGGGATATATTTGAGTAGTGAGGAATTGAGTATCTCCTTAAACAACTGCCCCTGCTCATCAGCTGTCCTAACTTTCACCTTCCCTGCCCAGTCTCTGGGGCATATCTGACCTCAAGCCGATGTAATTTCCTTTGTTTAATTCCAGAACACTAGTGTGGGACTCCACTTTCTCACCCCCAAACTCAATCTTAAATTCTACCATATTATGGTCACTACTCCCTTGTGGATCCTTACCTATGAGGTTATTAATTAATCCCTCCACATTATAGAATATCAAATCGAGAGTAGCCTCCTCCCTGTTCTATAAAACAGTCTCTAATGCATTCAATGAACTCTGCCTCCAGGCTACCCTTGCCAGTTTGATTCCTCCAGTCTATGTGCATATTAAAATCACCCATTATTATTGGCGTACTTTTCTTGCAAGCCCCCAGTATTTCCTGGTTTATACTGTGCCCCACTGTGGAACAACTATTTGGGGACCTATAGATTATCCCAACCAAGGACTTCTTCCCTTTGATATTCCTTATTTCTACCCAGTCTGACACTGACACGGTGAGGGAGGGAGAATCCCCGATGTGTCACTGACACAGTGAAAAAGGAGGAATCCCCATTGTGTTACTGTCACGATGAGCGATAGGGAATCCCCAATGTGTCACTGACACAGTGAGAGAGGGGGAATCCCCACCGTGACACCGACATGGTGAGAGGGCTGATTCCCAACGTGCACTGACACGGTAAGAGAGAGAATTCCCATCAGGTCATTGACATCAGCGGGGGAATCACAATCATGTCACTGACATGGTGATAGAAGGAATCTACATCGTGTCACTGACACAGTGGACGGGATTCTCCGAGCCCCCGCGCCGGGCCGGAGAATCGCCGCAAACGCGCCACGACGCCGGCACGCGATTCTCCAATAGCGGAGAATGGGCGCCATGTGTGCCAGTGTGTTTGGCGCGGCGCCGGTCGTGGGCCGCCGATTCTCCGGCCCGTATGGGCCGAACAGCCGCGTGGAAATGACAGAGTCCTGCCGACGCCGTTCACCCCTGGTTGCTGCCGGCGGAAACTCTGCAAGAAGGGTACGGGGCGGCCTGTGGGGCGGAGAAAAGCGCTCGTTCACCGGGGAGGGAGTCCGATGGGGTCTGGCCCGCGATTGGGGCTCACCGATCGGCGGGCTGGCCTCTCCCCCCCGGGCATAATTTGTTGCGCTTCCGACCCCAGAACCCCCGTGCCATGTTGCGTCGGGGTCGGAGCTTTCCGTAAGTCCACCACGCATGCATCGGTTGGCGCTTTGCCACTGCATTGGCGCCACCCCCAGTCCGCGCCAGGATGTAAGGCTGGAGCGGTGTGAACCGCTCCAGCACCGTACTGACCCCCTGTGGGGGCCAGATTCCCTACTGCCCACGCCCGTTTCGCTCTGTTGTGAAACACGTCGGCATTCACGACGGCGCGGACACTTAGTCCCGTGATCGGTGAATCACGCCCAGTGAGGGAGGGAATCCCCATCATGCTCCTGACACGGTGAGAGAGGGAATCCGCATTGTGTCACTGACACAGTGAAAGTGGGAATACCCAACGTGTCACTGAGGCAGTGAGAGAGGGAACCTCTATCGTGTTACTGACACAATTAGTGCGAGAGCCCGAATGTGTCACTGGCGCAGTGAGTGGGGCCAACCCATCATGTCATTGACGCAGTGAACGAGGGAATCCCCAACATGTCACTGATATGGTGAGAGAGGGAATCCCAACAGGGTCACTGACATGACGAGAGAGAGAATCCCTATTGTGTCACTGACACGGATAGAGAGAGGGAATCCCCATAGTGTCACTGACACGGATAGAGGGAGAGAATCCCCATTGTGTCACTGACAGGGATAGAGAGAGGGAATCCCCATTGTGTCACTGACACGGATAGAGAGAGAGAATCCCCATTGTGCCACTGACACGGATAGAGAGAGGGAATCCCCATTGTGTCACTGACACGGATAGAGAGAGGGAATCCCCATTGTGTCACTGACACGGATAGAGAGAGAGAATCCCCATTGTGTCACTGACACGGATAGAGAGAGGGAATCCCCATTGTGTCACTGACACGGATAGAGAGAGAGAATCCCCATTGTGCCACTGACACGGATAGAGAGAGGGAATCCCCATTGTGTCACTGACAGGGATAGAGAGAGAGAATCCCCATTGTGTCACTGACACGGATAGAGAGAGAGAATCCCCATTGTGTCACTGACACGGATAGAGAGAGAGAATCCCCATTGTGTCACTGACAGGGATAGAGAGAGGGAATCCCCATGGTGTCACTGACAGGGATAGAGAGAGAGAATCCCCATTGTGTCACTGACACGGATAGAGAGAGGGAATCCCCATTGTGTCACTGACACGGATAGAGAGAGGGAATCCCCATTGTGTCACTGACACGGATAGAGAGAGAGAATCCCCATTGTGTCACTGACACGGATAGAGAGAGAGAATCCCCATTGTGTCACTGACACGGATAGAGAGAGAGAATCCCCATTGTGTCACTGACAGGGATAGAGAGAGAGAATCCCCATGGTGTCACTGACAGGGATAGAGAGAGAGAATCCCCATTGTGTCACTGACACGGATAGAGAGAGAGAATCCCCATTGTGTCACTGACACGGATAGAGAGAGGGAATCCCCATTGTGTCACTGACACGGATAGAGAGAGAGAATCCCCATTGTGTCACTGACACGGATAGAGAGAGAGAATCCCCATTGTGTCACTGACACGGATAGAGAGAGGGAATCCCCATTGTGTCACTGACACGGATAGAGAGAGAGAATCCCCATTGTGTCACTGACACAGTGAGAGAGAGAATCCCCATTGTGTCACTGACACGGATAGAGAGAGAGAATCCCCATTGTGTCACTGACAGGGATAGAGAGAGAGAGAATCCCCATTATGTCACTGACACGGATAGAGAGAGAGAATCCCCATTGTGTCACTGACAGGGATAGAGAGAGAGAATCCCCATTGTGTCACTGACACAGTGAGAGAGAATCTCCATTGTGTCACTGACACGGATAGAGAGAGGGAATCCCCATTGTGTCACTGACACAGTGAGAGAGAGAGAGAATCCCCATTGTGTCACTGACAGGGATAGAGAGAGAGAATCCCCATTGTGTCACCGACACGGATAGAGAGAGAGAGAATCCCCATTGTGTCACTGACACGGATAGAGAGAGAGAATCCCCATTGTGTCACTGACACAGTGAGAGAGAGTATCCCCATTGTGTCACTGACACGGATAGAGAGAGAGAATCCCCATTGTGTCACTGACACGGATAGAGAGAGAGAATCCCCATTGTGTCACTGACACGGATAGAGGGAGAGAATCCCCATTGTGTCACTGACATGGATAGAGAGAGAGTATCCCCATTGTGTCACTGACAGGGATAGAGAGAGAGAATCCCCATTGTGTCACTGACACGGATAGAGAGAGAGAATCCCCATTGTGTCACTGACAGGGATAGAGAGAGAGAATCCCCATTGTGTCACTGACAGGGATAGAGAGAGAGAATCCCCATTGTGTCACTGACAGGGATAGAGAGAGAGAATCCCCATTGTGTCACTGACAGGGATAGAGAGAGAGAGAATCCCCATTGTGTCACTGACACGGATAGAGAGAGAGAATCCCCATTGTGTCACTGACACGGATAGAGAGAGGGAATCCCCATTGTGTCACTGACACGGATAGAGAGAGAGAATCCCCATTGTGCCACTGACACGGATAGAGAGAGAGAATTCCCATTGTGTCACTGACAGGGAGAGAGAGAGAGAATCCCCATTGTGTCACTGACGCGGATAGAGAGAGAGAATCCCCATTGTGTCACTGACACGGATAGAGAGAGAGAATCCCCATTGTGCCACTGACACGGATAGAGAGAGAGAATCCCCATTGTGTCACTGACAGGGATAGAGAGAGAGAATTCCCATTGTGTCACTGACAGGGAGAGAGAGAGAGAATCCCCATTGTGTCACTGACACGGATAGAGAGAGAGAATCCCCATTGTGTCACTGACACGGAGAGAGAGAGAGAATCCCCATTGTGTCACTGACAGGGATAGAGAGAGAGAATCCCCATTGTGTCACTGACACGGATAGAGAGAGAGAATCCTCATTGTGTCACTGACACGGATAGAGAGAATCCCCATTGTGTCACTGACACGGATAGAGAGAGAGAATCCCCATTGTGTCACTGACACAGATAGAGAGAGAGAATCCCCATTGTGTCACTGACACGGATAGAGAGAGAGAATCCCCATTGTGTCACTGACACGGATAGAGAGAGAGAATCCCCATTGTGTCACTGACACGGATAGAGAGAGGGAATCCCATTGTGTCACTGACACGGATAGAGAGAGAGAATCCCCATTGTGTCACTGACACGGATAGAGAGAGAGAATCCACATTGTGTCAATGACACGGATAGAGAGAGAGAATCCCCATTGTGTCACTGACACGGATAGAGAGAGAGAATCCCCATTGTGTCACTGACACGGATAGAGGGAGAGAATCCCCATTGTGTCACTGACACAGATATAGAGAGAGAGAATCCCCATTGTGTCACTGACACGGATAGAGAGAGAGAATCCCCATTGTGTCACTGACACGGATAGAGAGAGAGAATCCCCATTGTGCCACTGACACGGATAGAGAGAGAGAATTCCCATTGTGTCACTGACAGGGAGAGAGAGAGAGAATCCCCATTGTGTCACTGACGCGGATAGAGAGAGAGAATCCCCATTGTGTCACTGACACGGATAGAGAGAGAGAATCCCCATTGTGCCACTGACACGGATAGAGAGAGAGAATCCCCATTGTGTCACTGACAGGGATAGAGAGAGAGAATTCCCATTGTGTCACTGACAGGGAGAGAGAGAGAGAATCCCCATTGTGTCACTGACACGGATAGAGAGAGAGAATCCCCATTGTGTCACTGACACGGAGAGAGAGAGAGAATCCCCATTGTGTCACTGACAGGGATAGAGAGAGAGAATCCCCATTGTGTCACTGACACGGATAGAGAGAGAGAATCCTCATTGTGTCACTGACACGGATAGAGAGAGAGAATCCCCATTGTGTCACTGACACGGATAGAGAGAGAGAATCCCCATTGTGTCACTGACACAGATAGAGAGAGAGAATCCCCATTGTGTCACTGACACGGATAGAGAGAGAGAATCCCCATTGTGTCACTGACACGGATAGAGAGAGAGAATCCCCATTGTGTCACTGACACGGATAGAGAGAGGGAATCCCCATTGTGTCACTGACACGGATAGAGAGAGAGAATCCCCATTGTGTCACTGACACGGATAGAGAGAGAGAATCCACATTGTGTCAATGACACGGATAGAGAGAGAGAATCCCCATTGTGTCACTGACACGGATAGAGAGAGAGAATCCCCATTGTGTCACTGACACGGATAGAGAGAGAGAATCCCCATTGTGCCACTGACACGGATAGAGAGAGAGAATTCCCATTGTGTCACTGACAGGGAGAGAGAGAGAGAATCCCCATTGTGTCACTGACGCGGATAGAGAGAGAGAATCCCCATTGTGTCACTGACACGGATAGAGAGAGAGAATCCCCATTGTGCCACTGACACGGATAGAGAGAGAGAATCCCCATTGTGTCACTGACAGGGATAGAGAGAGAGAATTCCCATTGTGTCACTGACAGGGAGAGAGAGAGAGAATCCCCATTGTGTCACTGACACGGATAGAGAGAGAGAATCCCCATTGTGTCACTGACACGGAGAGAGAGAGAGAATCCCCATTGTGTCACTGACAGGGATAGAGAGAGAGAATCCCCATTGTGTCACTGACACGGATAGAGAGAGAGAATCCTCATTGTGTCACTGACACGGATAGAGAGAGAGAATCCCCATTGTGTCACTGACACGGATAGAGAGAGAGAATCCCCATTGTGTCACTGACACAGATAGAGAGAGAGAATCCCCATTGTGTCACTGACACGGATAGAGAGAGAGAATCCCCATTGTGTCACTGACACGGATAGAGAGAGAGAATCCCCATTGTGTCACTGACACGGATAGAGAGAGGGAATCCCCATTGTGTCACTGACACGGATAGAGAGAGAGAATCCCCATTGTGTCACTGACACGGATAGAGAGAGAGAATCCACATTGTGTCAATGACACGGATAGAGAGAGAGAATCCCCATTGTGTCACTGACACGGATAGAGAGAGAGAATCCCCATTGTGTCACTGACACGGATAGAGGGAGAGAATCCCCATTGTGTCACTGACACAGATATAGAGAGAGAGAATCCCCATTGTGTCACTGACACGGATAGAGAGAGAGAATCCCCATTGTTTCACTGACAGGGATAGAGAGAGAGAATCCCCAATGTGTCACTGACACGGATAGAGAGAGAGAATCCCCATTGTGTCACTGACAGGGATAGAGAGAGAGAATCCCCATTGTGTCACTGACACGGATAGAGAGAGAGAATCCCCATTGTGTCACTGACAGGGATAGAGAGAGAGAATCCCCATTGTGTCACTGACAGGGATAGAGAGAGAGAATCCCCATTGTGTCACTGACAGGGATAGAGAGAGAGAATCCCCATGGTGTCACTGACAGGGATAGAGAGAGAGAATCCCCATTGTGTCACTGACAGGGATAGAGAGACAGTATCCCCATTGTGTCACTGACACAGTGAGAGAGAATCCCCATTGTGTCACTGACACGGATAGAGAGAGAGAATCCCCATTGTGTTCACTGACACGGATAGAGAGAGAGAATCCCCATTGTGTCACTGACATGGATAGAGAGAGGGAATCCCCATTGTGTCACTGACACGGATAGAGAGAGAGAATCCCCATTGTGTCACTGACACAGTGAGAGAGAGAATCCCCATTGTGTCACTGACATGGATAGAGAGAGAGAATCCCCATTGTGTCATTGACAGTGATAGAGAGAGAGAGAATCCCCATTATGTCACTGACACGGATAGAGAGAGAGAATCCCCATTGTGTCACTGACAGGGATAGAGAGAGAGAATCCCCATTGTGTCACTGACACAGTGAGAGAGAATCTCCATTGTGTCACTGACACGGATAGAGAGAGTGAATCCCCATTGTGTCACTGACACGGATAGAGAGAGAGAATCCCCATTGTGTCACTGACATGGATAGAGAGAGAGTATCCCCATTGTGTCACTGACACGGATAGAGAGATAGAATCCCCATTGTGTCACTGACAGGGATAGAGAGAGGGAATCCCCATTGTGTCACTGACACGGATAGAGAGAGAGAATCCCCATTGTGTCACTGACACAGTGAGAGAGAGAATCCCCATTGTGTCACTGACATGGATAGAGAGAGAGAATCCCCATTGTGTCATTGACAGTGATAGAGAGAGAGAGAATCCCCATTATGTCACTGACACGGATAGAGAGAGAGAATCCCCATTGTGTCACTGACACGGATAGAGAGAGGGAATCCCCATTGTGTCACTGACAGGGATAGAGAGAGCGAATCCCAATTGTGTCACTGACAGGGATAGAACATAGAACAGTACAGCACAGAACAGGCCCTTCGGCCCTCGATGTTGTGCCGAGCAATGATCACCCTACTCAAACCCACGTATCCACCCTATACCCGTAACCCAACAACCCCCCCTTAACCTTACTTTTTAGGACACTATGGGCAATTTAGCATGGCCAATCCACCTAACCCGCACATCTTTGGACTGTGGGAGGAAACCGGAGAACCCGGAGGAAACCCACGCACACACGGGGAGGACGTACGGACTCCGCACAGACAGTGACCCAGCCGGGAATCGAACCTGGGACCCTGGAGCTGTGAAGCATTTATGCTAAACACCATGCTACCGTGCTGCCACTGCTGACACCGTGAGAGAGAGAATCCCCATTGTGTCACTGACACGGATAGAGAGAGAGAATCCCCATTGTGTCACTGACACGGATAGAGAGAGAGAATCCCCATTGTGCCACTAACACAGATATAGAGAGAGAATCCCCATTGTGTCACTGACACGGATAGAGAGAGAGAATCCCCATTGTGTCACTGACACGGATAGAGAGAGAGAATCCCCATTGTGTCACTGACACGGATAGAGAGAGGGAATCCCCATTGTGTCACTGACACGGATAGAGAGAGGGAATCCCCATTGTGTCACTGACACGGATAGAGAGAGAGAATCCCCATTGTGTCACTGACAGGGATAGAGAGAGGGAATCCCCATTGTGTCACTGACAGGGATAGAGAGAGAGAATCCCCATTGTGTCACTGACACGGATAGAGAGAGAGAATCCCCATTGTGTCACTGACACGGATAGAGAGAGAGAATCCCCATTGTGTCACTGACAGGGATAGAGAGAGGGAATCCCCATTGTGTCACTGACAGGGATAGAGAGAGAGAATCCCCATTGTGTCACTGACAGGGATAGAGAGAGGGAATCCCCATTGTGTCACTGACAGGGATAGAGAGAGAGAATCCCCATTGTGTCACTGACAGGGATAGCGAGAGAGAATCCCCATTGTGTCACTGACAGAGTGAGAGCCGGAATCCCCATTGTGTCAGTTAGACGGTGAGGGAGAGACTCCCGATTGTGAGATACTGTAGCAGGAGCCTACACTTCAGGTGAGATCATCCCAGGTGCAAACAGACTGATAACTGAAGAATTCATCCCCATTCTGCAAAACTGGCTCCAGAGGCATTCGGCGAATCATCTCAAGCCCACAAAGTGGATTCCTCAATACTAAAGGCCACTCCACCAAAAGATGTGCTAGACGATCAGATGGCATTATCTGTATGCAGCACTTCAATGACAGACGATACATATACCATTCTACCAGACGAGGATGAGCCAACAAAAATTAGGGCGGCACTGTAACACAGTGGTTAGCACGGTTGCTTCACAACTTTCGGTTGCGGCTATGCGGAGCTAAGCCGCATGTTCGGCAGCTCCCGTTTTAATAGGACTTGTGGACCCTTTTAAGGGCCCCAAACGGCGCTGATTCGACGATTCCCGGTGGATAAAGGGGTCTGGAGCAAAACCCCCTGGGATGTATGGTGTGGACTCGGAGTGGGGCGAGGAGAAAAACGGCAGCAGCTCCCCTGTTAAAGTGGGGGAAGGTGGACAAAATGGCGGCCGGTGGAGCCCCTGAGGAGTGGAGGCAGTGGGCTGAGGAGCAGCAGGCGGCCCTTCTGCGCTATTTCACGGAGCTGAAAGGGGAGTTGTTGGAATCCCTGAAAGTAACGACTAGTAAGCTGCTGGAGACCCAGACAACTCAGGGTGCAGCGACACTTGAGTTGCAGCAACAGGCCTCTGAGCGCGAGGATGAGGTTCCGGCCCTTGTGGGGAAGGTGGAGATGCACGAGGTGCTCCACAAAAAGTGGTAAGATTGGTTCGAGGAGATGGAGTTTTGATCAAGGAGGAAGAACTTGCGGATCCTGGGCCTCGAGGAGGGGCTGGAGGGGTCGGACCTGCCGGCCTATGTGTCCGTGATGTTGAACTCGCTGGTGGGGGCAGGATCTTTCCTTCTTCCCCTGGAGCTGGAGGGGGCCCACAGAGTACTGGCCAGGCGGCCTAAGGCGAATGAACCCCCGCGGGCGGTGTTGGTGCGGTTCCATCGGTTCAGCGACCGGGAGTGTGTGCTGCCCTGGGCCAAGAAGGTGAGGAGCAGCAAGTGGAAGAACTCGGTAGTGCGTATCTACCAGGACTGGAGTGCGGAGGTGGCTAAGCGGCGGGCCGGGTTCAACCGGACGAAGGCGGTGCTCCACAGCAGAACTAGAGATTGGGGGCTGTGGGAGTTTCTCTATTTCTGTATCACTGTTTATGCTGTTGCTGGTTATTCTGTTTGATTCTTTCTTTTCTCTCGCTTTCGGATGATGTTGGTTATGGTTTTGTCTCTTCAGGGGGGTATTGGGGTTTGTGGTTGATCTGTTTTTGTTTTTGTTTGTACGGGGTTGGTGGATGGGTTGGGACTGCTGTTTGGAAGCTGCGCTGGGGGGGGGTGGTGTGGGGCAGTGTGAAAGCGCGGGCTTTCCTCTGGTTTCCCGCACTGCGGGACGAGGGGGGTGGAGCTGGTAGCAAGGGGCGCGGATATCAGATACGTTTTCCCGCGCTGAAGCAGTGCCAAGGAGCTGATGCAGGGGGGAAGGGTGACCTCATATCGGGAGGGGTCGGAGTTAGAGCGGGAGCTGCCGGGGTCAGCAGAAGTCAGCTGGCTCACGGGAGTACTATGGAGGGAGCGTCGCGGCTAGGAGGGATCCTATCCGGGGGGGGGGGGGGGGGGGGGGGGGGGGGAATACTGGGTTGCTGCTGGATTGGCCAGGGTGGAGCTGGTGTGGGTCGGGGTGAGGTTCTATCGCCGTGGGAAACGGGCCGAATGGGTGCTGGCCAGGGGCGAGCAGTCGATGGGCTATGGCTAGTCGACGGGGGAGGGGGACAGGGTGTCCCCTGATCCGGCTGATCACGTGGAACGTGAGGCGGTTGAATGGGCTGGTTAAGCGGGCCCGGGTGTTTTCGCATCTGAAGGGGCTGAAGGCGGACGTGGCCATGCTCCAGGAGACCCACCTGAAGGTGGCGGACCAGGTCCGGCTGAGGAAGGGGTGGGTGGGGCAGGTTTTCCATTCAGGGCTCGACTCGAAGAACCGGGGGGTGGCGGTCCTGGTGGGGAAGAGGGTGGCGTTTGAGGCGTCTGAGGTGGTGGCTGATAGTGGCGGCAGATATGTGATGGTGAGCAGTAAGCTGCAGGGGGAGAGGGTGGTGTTGGTAAATGTGTACACCCCAAATTGGGATGATGCTGGTTTCATGAGGCGTATGTTGGGCCGCATTCCTGACCTGGAGGTGGGGGGCCTGATCATGGGGGGGGGACTTCAATACGGTGCTGGATCCCCTACTGGATCATTCTAGTTCAAGGACAGGCAGGAGGCCGGCGGCGGCCAAGGTGTTGAGGAGGTTTATGGACCAGATGGGAGGAGTGGATTCCTGGAGGTTTGGGAGGCCGAGGGCTCGGGAGTACTCCTTTTTCTCCCATGTGCACAGGGTTTATTCCCGCATTGATTTCTTTGTTTTGAGTAGGGGACTGGTCCCGAGGGTGGAGGAGGCCGAATATTCGGCTATTGCGATTTTGGACCATGCTCCGCGTTGTGTGGATCTGGAGATGGGGGAGGTGCGGGACCAGCGCTCGCTTCGGCGTCTGGACGTGGGGTTGTTGGCTGATGAGGAGGTGTGTACCAGGGTCCGGGGATGTATCGAGAGGTACCTCAAGGTCAATGATACAGGGGAGGTCCGGGTGGGGATGGTGTGGGAGGCTCTGAAGGCAGTGATTAGTGGGGAGCTGATCTCCATCCGAGCCCATAGGGAGAGGGGGGGTGAGGAGGGAGAGGGAAAGACTGGTGGGGGGGCTGTTGAGTGTGGATAGGAGGTACGCGGAGGCCCCGGAGGAGGGATTGTTGGGGGAGCGGCGTAGCCTGCAGGCCAAGTTTGATTTATTGACCACCAGAAAGGCGGGAGACACAGTGGAGGAAGGCGCAGGGAGCGGTCTGCGAGTATGGAGAGAAGGCGAGCAGGATGCTGGTGCATCAGCTTCGCAAGCGGGACGTGGCTAGGGAGATTGGTGGAGTGAAGGATAGGGGATGGGAATGTGGTGCGGCAGGGGGCAGAGGTCAATGAGGTCTTTAGGGACTTTTACAGGGAACTGTACCGGTCGGAGCCGCCGGCGGTGGGAGGGGGAATGGAGAGCTTTTGGGACAGGCTGCGATTTCCAAGGGTGCAGGAGGAGCAGGTGGAGGGACTGGGGGCGCCGGTCGAGTTGGAGAAGCTGGTCAGAGGGATTGGCCACATGCAGTCGGGGAAGGCGCCAGGACCGGATGGGTTCCCGGTTGAATTTTATAAGAAATATGCGGACCTGCTGGGCCCCCTGTTGGTCAGGACCTTTAACGAGGCATGGGAGGGGGGAGTTTTGCCCACGACGATGTCACAGGCGCTGATTTCCCTGATCCTGAAGCGTGATAAGGACCCCTTGCAGTGTGGATCATACAGGCCAATTTCACTGCTGAATGTGGACGCCAGGTTGCTGGCGAAGATCTTGGCCACTAGAATAGAGGACTGTGTGCCGGGGGTGATACATGAAGATCAGACGGGTTTTGTGAAGGGGAGGCAGCTGAACACTAACGTGCGAAGGCTGCTAAATGTGATAATGATGCCGGCAGCAGAAGGAGAGGCGGAGATTGTGGTGGCATTGGATGCGGAGAAGGCCTTTGATAGGGTTGAGTGGGGGTACTTGTGGGAAGTGTTGGAGAGGTTCGGGTTTGGGGTGGGGTTTATTAAATGGGTGAGGTTGCTGTACGAGGCCCCGATGGTGAGTGTAGCGACAAATGGGAGGAGGTCCAAGTACTTCAGGCTCCACCGTGGGACGAGGCAGGGGTGCCCCCTGTCCCCCTTGCTTTTTGTGTTGGCAATTGAGCCTCTTGCCATGGCTCTCAGGGAGTCGAGGAGGTGGAGGGGTTTGGTGCGAGGCGGGGAGGAGCACCGAGTGTCGCTGTATGCAGATGACTTGCTGCTGTATGTAGCAGACCCGGTGGGGGAAATGCCGGAGGTGATGGAGATTCTTGCTGAGTTTGGGAGTTTCTCGGGCTATAAATTGAACCTGGGCTGTTTGTCGTACACCCGGGAGATCAGGAGGAGGGGAATGGTAGGCTCCCGCTAACGAGGGCAGTGAGGAGTTTTAGGTACCTGGGGGTTCAGGTGGCTAGGAGTTGGGGGACTCTGCACAAGCTTAATTTTACTAAGTTGGTGGAGCAGATGGAGGAGGAGTTTAAAAGGTGGGACATGCTGCCGTTGTCATTGGCGGGTAGAGTACAGTCCGTTAAAATGACGGTGCTCCCGAGATTCTTGTTTTTGTTTCAGTGCCTCCCCATTTTCATTCCGAGGGCCTTTTTTATGAGGGTGAACAGCAGCATTCTGGGATTTGTTTGGGCGCACGGGACTCTGAGGGTAAGGAGGGTCTTTTTGGAGCGGGGCAGGGATGGAGGGGGGCTGGCGCTGCCCAACCTCTCTGGGCACTATTGGGCGGCTAACATCTCGATGGTACGTAAGTGGGTAATGGATGGGGAGGGGGCAGCATGGAAATGGATGGAGAGGGCGTCCTGTGGAGGCATGAGCCTGAAGGCACTGGTAACGGCGCCGTTGCCGCTCCCTCCAACGAGGTACACTATGAGCCCGGTGGTGGCGGCTACCCTCAAAATTTGGGGGCAGTGGAGGCGGCACAGGGGGGAAGTGGGGGGCACGGTGGAGGCCCCGCTGTGGGGGAACCACCGGTTTGTCCCAGGGAACATGGATGGCGGGTTCCTGGGGTGGCACAGGGCGGGCATAAGGAAGTTGGGAGACCTGTTTATTGACGGGAGGTTTGTGAGCCTGGGTGAACTGGAGGAGAAGTTTGAGCTCCCCCCGGGGAATATGTTCAGGTACCTTCAGGTCAAGGCGTTTGCTAGGCGGCAGGTGTAGGGGTTCCCTTCGTTGCCCCCGTGGGGGGTAAGGGATAGGGTGCTTTCGGAGGTGTGGGTCGGGGATGGGAAGGTGTCTGACATCTATCAGGTGATGCAGGAGGCGGAGGAGGCGTCGGTAGAGGAGCTGAAGGCTAAGTGGGAAGTGGAGCTGGGGGAGCAGATTAAGGAGGGGACATGGGCGGACGCCCTGGAGAGGGTGAACTCCTCCTCTTCATGTGCGAGGCTTAGCCTCATCCAGTTCAAGGTACTGCACAGGGCTCATATGTCCGGGACGAGGATGAGCAAGTTTTTTGGGGGTGAGGACAGGTGCATTAGGTGTTCGGGGAGCCCAGCGAACCATGCCCATATGTTTTGGGCATGTCCGGCACTGGGGGAATTCTGGCAGGGGGTGGAGAGGACGGTGTTGAGGGTGGCAGGGTCCAGGGTCAAGCCAGGCTGGGGACTCGCGATATTTGGGGTTGGGGTGGAGCCGGGAGTGCAGGAGGCGAAAGAGGCCGATGTTTTGGCCTTTGCGTCCCTAGTAGCCCAGCGGAGGATCTTGCTGCAGTGGAAAGATGCGAGACCTCCGAGTGTGGAGACCTGGATCAATGACATGGCGGGATTCATTAAGCTGGAGATGGTCAAATTCACCCTGAGGGGGTCGGTACAAGGGTTCTTTAGGAGGTGGCAGCCTTTCCTCGACTTTCTGGCTCAATGATAAGGAACTAGGTCAGCAGCAGCAGCAACCCGGGGGGGAGGGGGGGAAGGGGGGGGGGGGTCTCAGGGGGATATTGTTTAAGTTAATTTGCTTATTGTTAATTTATTTTGTTGTTTATTGGGTTTGGGGGTGGTGGGGGGGGTTTGTTGCATGCGTTGTTACGGGTGCCGGGGGATGTTTATTATTGTTATTATTATTATTGCTCTGTTGATATATATTTTTCAAAAAATTCCAATAAAAATTATTTTTTATAAAAAGCACTGTTGCTTCACAGCTCCAGGGTTGTAGGTTCGATTTGCGACTTGGGTCACTGTCTTTGCGGAGTCTGCACGTTCCCCACGTGTGTGCGTGGGTTTCTTCCAGGTGCTCTGATTTCCTGCCACAGTCCAAAGATGTGCAGGTTAGGTGGATTGGCAATGCTAAATTGTCCCTTAGTGTCCAAAAAAAGGGTAGGTGGTTTATGGGGATTGGATGGAGGTGTGGGCTTAGGTGAGGTGCTCTTTCCAAGGGCCAGTGCGGACTCAATTGGCCGAATGGCCACCTCTTCCCTGTAGATAATTCTAAATTCTATGATTCTATGACCCATACATCATCATATCGAGTGATGATGAGCCACTAATTGGGGCTCAACCACAAGATGGAGGAGCAGCAGTCAACGTTGGGGTCATGAATCCAGCCCAGACACCAGAGTGCGGGGTTCTGCAATCTGCTCCTGAAGGTGCAGACTTGACCACGACCGTACAGTTCTGCATAGGTCAGCCAACACTGGATGGTCAGCTGACTAACCACAAGCGACCACTCCCATGGCACAGGCCAGCGGCAAGGCAGGTGCTACAAAAGCAAAAAAAAAGAAGTGCAGTCACAGGACCCCTCCCACAAAATCCAAGAGGAAGAGGAGGAGAATGGAGGATTTTGTGGGTGTCACCTGCGGTACTGATGACGGAGACATCGGAAAGGCAGCCAACAGGCCAGAAAGTACAAGACAACGCAGCAAGAAGCATCGTGTCAGAAAAATGTAAAAAGCTGATGACGCAGACCAGGTCAGCAAGGAAACCGGTCTTCAGGATGCACTGTATCAAAAGGCTAAACAAGGTGATAAAACAAAAAAAGACCAGCCAGAAAGCCGGTCTGCCGGAAGTTAAGCGACGTCGAGCAGCCGACCAAAGTTTAAAAGACCAACGGGGCGATGTCGTCGTGAATGTTCAATAAGCTGTGCACCAGGGACATGTTTACCAGGAATATCATGTTGTATGAAGCACATGTGCATCTGTGTATATATATATAACATGTGTAAAGTGATAATGCAAATCATGTTTTATAAGACACAGTTAGATTTGAGTATCAATGTTAACATTTCCAAAGGAAGGTTGATATGTCTGTGCACAGTTTTTTTGTATAAAGTTAGTAATGTGACCTCCAACCAGCAAGTGACTTGTGATACCCACCAGTTGGCATTAAGATGTACAACAGGATAGCCGCACTTAGAGTAGCTCCAGGAGAATTCACTGAATTCAGTTAGTGGCCTTTGTCTGTATTATAGTCACTGTGTTATCTTTCTGCCTGTTGTTAATAAATCATCTTTCTAGTTAAACCACTAGATGTTCTGTATACACCCTTACAACGGCTACATCACAGAACACAACTATGGATGTTGCTTTAGTGGAAGTCCAGCTGGAAATTTCTGCTGATTTTGCTGCCTAACGTTTACGTCACCAAAGACATATTCCCTGTTCCCTGTGTTTGTTTCCTTCCTTTTTTACTTCTCTCTCTATTAATTGAAATGTTGTGGTGTGTGTGTGTTTTTACAATCTGCTCTGTCATTTCCTCGGAGATCTGTGGTTATGATCTTTCTAAATTGTAAACAGTGTAATTGCAAGTCTTTCATTATCTCTCACAAATTTCAATAATCTAAAACCATGTTATGAATGCATAGGAGTTCAAGCAGTGTCAGAGCCTCACTTCATGTTTATAGTCTGCACTGATAACCAGGGAGGAATTCTCAAATTGTCATTGCAAACACCCACTGCGGTGATTTTGTTCACAGAGATCAAACAGTTCAGTCAGCCTGGTTATAAAATCCTTCCTTGTCAGCCCTATCTCTGTAACCTCATCCAGCCCCTACAACCCTCCCTATCTCTGTAACCTCATCCAGCTCCTACAACCCTCCCTATCTCTGTAACCTCGTCCAGCTCCTACAACCCTCCCTATCACTGTAACCTCATCCAGCCCCTACAGCCCTCCCTATCTCTGTAACCTCATCCAGCCCCTACAACCCTCCCTATCTCTGTAATCTCATCCAGCCCCTACAACCCTCCCTATCTCTGTAACCTCGTCCAGCTCCTACAACCCTTCCTGTCTCTGTAACCTCCTCCAGCTCCTACAACCCTCCCTATCTCTGTAACCTCGTCCAGCCCCTACAACCCTCCCTATCTCTGTAACCTCGTCCAGCTCCCTACAACCCTCCCTATCTCTGTAACCTCATCCAGCCCCTACAACCCTCCCTATCTCTGTAACCTCATCCAGCCCCTACAACCCTCCCTATCTCTGTAACCTCGTCCAGCTCCTGCAATCCTTCCTGTCTCTGTAACCTCCTCCAGCCCCTACAACCCTCCCTATCTCTGTAACCTCGTCCAGCTCCTACAACCTTTCCTGTCTCTGTAACCTCCTCCAGCCCCTACAACTCTCCCTATCTCTGGATCCTCCTCCAGCCCCTACAACCCTCCCTATCTCTGTAACCTCGTCCAGCTCCTACAACCCTCCCTATCTCTGGATCCTCCTCCAGCCCCTACAACCCTCCCTGTCTCTGTAACCTCGTCCAGCTCCTACAACCCTCCCTATCTCTGGATCCTCCTCCAGCCCCTACAACCCTCCCTGTCTCTGTAACCTCGTCCAGCTCCTACAACCCTCCCTATCTCTGTAACCTCCTCCAGCCCCTACAGTCCTCCAGTCCTTACTATGCTCGCTATGTATTTGACCTCCTCCATTCTCTACACCCTCTCTATCTGTCTAACCTCCCCCGGCCCCGACAATATTCCTTATCTCTGGAACCTGCACCAGCCTCTAATACAGCGGTGCGAGCGGAAGGGGAGCCAGTCACTGAATATATCTCCCGGCTATGTAAAATTGTTGAGCACTCTGATTATGGAACCATGTTAGCTGACATGCTAAGGGACCATTTAATCTGTCGCATTAATAACATTAATAACCATGTCGTGCAGAATGTCTGCTTGGTGAAGTTTCCCTGACTTTTCAATAGGCATTACAAATTGCCTTTTTACAGGAAAGCACAGCCTGGAGCACAAGAGCTGCAGGCAATGGAAATTAAGGTCCTCAGACGCTGCCCGCCACGCCACTCCATGCCACACCGTGTCATCCTCATGCTATCCTGTGCCACCCCATGCCACCCTGTGACACACCATGCCACCCCGTGTCACACCGTTCCACTTCATGCTGCACCATGCCACCCCATGCCACACTGTGCCATCTGCATTCCACTCTGTGCCATCTCATGTCACACTGTGCCACCCCATGCTGCACTGTGCCACCCTGTGCCACCCTATGCCACCCTGTGCCACCCATGTCACACCATGCCACTCCGTGTCACACCGTTCCGCATCATGCCACACCGTGCCACCCCCCATGTCACATCCTCCAGATGGAATCCAAAGGTTTGCAGGCGTGTTGCGGATGTTCCCTGACTTTTTTGGTCCGGGCATCGCGAAGATAACAGGGACCATAGAAAAGATCCAGATAGACCTGCTGGCTGAACTTTGTTTTTTCAGAGCGCGGCCGGTCCCCGGCAGGCTTGTGGGAAAGGTCGAGGATGAATTCAGGCATTTGGAGGGCCTTGGAATCATTCGGCTGGTTCAGTTCACTGACTGGGCAGTGCCAGTGGTACTTGTCATGCTTTCCAATCCGTGAAACAGGTGTTGGTCTCCTCCAAGGTTCTTACACATTATGACAATGGCAGGCTCCTATACCTGACATGCAACACCTCGCCTTATAGAATTGGTGCAGTGCTCTCATACTGCATGGGTGATGGCCTCGATCAACCCATCGCTTACGTGTCTAAAACGTTGACGGCCTTGGAGCACAGATATGCTCACATTGAAAAAGAGGGATCAGTGATCATCTTTGGGGTCAAGTGCTTTCACCAGTATGTGTATGATCGTCACTTTTATCTTGGAACAGACCACAAACCACTGCTGGCCTGTTTTGTGAAACAAAGCAGTACCGCCGATTGCCTTGTTCCGCAAACAAGTGGGCGCTTCTTTTGGTGGCATATCAATACTCCTTTCCGCACTGCCCGGATCTTCCATTGCGCACACGGATGCTTTGAGCTGCCTTCCGATGCCCGACAGGCGGTCGGCCCTCCCAAGGTATACAAAGTTATGTCGGTCCTTAATTCCATGGATTCCCAGTGGGCAGCATGCTGGTGTAGTGGTTAGCACCGCTTCCTCACGGCACCGAGGACCCAGGTTCGATCATGGTCCCGGGTCACTGTCCATGTGGAGTTTGCATATTCTCCCCGTGTCTGTGGGGGTCTCACCCCGACAACATGAAAAGATGTGCAGGGTAGGTGAATCGACAGCACTAAATTGCCCCTTAATTGGAAAAATGATGTGCACAGAACTGCTGGTGACTTAACTAGAACAACGATTTATTGATTAACACATGGAAAGGTAACATACAGAACACTGTACAAACTAGGTTACTCTGGAACTACCCTATGTGCGACCATCCGGTTATACGCCTTACTACCAACTAATGAGTGTGCACGCATTTGGAGGTTGCATTGCTAATGATCTACAATATTATTCACAGGCATATCACCGCAGGGTACTCAAAATATATATTTTTTAATTCATGGTCTCCCTGCCAGCAATGGCTACATGTACCTGCGACTGGATGCAGTGTGATCCCTTTTAATCCAAAGTTCGACATTTGTTTTTGACCGGTGGCCCACGTCAACAACACCCATTGGAGCTGAACACATTTTCAACAAAGGTGACAGGGCTGGCCATTGAGGATAGTGTTCTCCTTTGGGGTACCAGGCCCGAAAAAGGTTGGTCGCTGATCCTGCATGTCTGAGAGTTACCATGATGAAAATGTTGGCTCTGAGCTATGCCTGTTGGCTCGGCATAGGTACGGACAATAGATACGTGCTCGCTGTCAGGCCCACCTGAAACTCACAGTGGCAGTGCCATTCCACCTGTGGGAGTGGCCTGGGTGCCTCTGGGTGCCGCAGATTTCCTTGGGCCTTTTCTGGACAACTGGGTTTCGTTCTGGGGAAGGGGGCTCCGACCCAAGGGGGGGGGCCCTCCGTTGGTGCCTGGCCCGCAACCGGGGCCCACCAATTGGCGGGCCGGCCTCCTGCTCCCCGGGCCTATTTCCTTCTGTGCCGGCCCCTGAACTCCCGCGCCATGTTGCGTCGGGGCAGGCGCGTTGAGGGAGGCCACCGCGCATGCGCGGGTTGGCGCCGACGCACTGCGCATGCGCAGTTCTCGCGGCACACAGTTCGCGCCGGGATGGGAGGCTGGAACGGCGTGAACCGCTCCAGCGCCATGCTGAGCCCCTGTAGGGGCCAGAATCGATACTCCCAGCAGCCCGATCACACCGTTGTGAAACGCGACGGAGTTTCCGACGGCGTGGACATTCTGAAAATGAAATGAAATGAAAATCGCTTATTGTCACGAGTAGGCTTCAATGAAGTTACTGTGAAAAGCCCCTAGTCGCCACATTCCGGCGCCTGTCCGGCGAGGCTGATACGGGAATCGAACCGTGCTGCTGGCCTGCTTGGTCTGCTTTAAAAGCCAGCGATTTAGCTGAGTGAGCTAAACCAGCCCCTTCTGCCGCCGAATGGGAGAATCCCACCCAGTAATTTATTTTTACTTGACGGACTCCATTGCCTTTATTAAATCTCAAACCTCCTCCAGCCACTACAATCCTCCCTATCTCTGTAACCTCATCCAACCCCGACAACCCTCCCTGTCTCTGTAACCTGCTCCAGCACCTATAACCCTTCCTATTTCTGTAACGTCCTGCAGAGCCTACAACACTGCCTATATCTATAACCTTATCTAACCCCTACAACCCCACCCCCTGTCTTTTTAACCTCCTCCAGCCCCTGCGACCCTTCCTATCTCTGTTATAATAATAATCTTTATTATTATCACAAGTAGGCTTACATTAACATTGCAATGAGGTTACTGTGAAAATCCCCTGGTCGCCACTCTCCGGCGCCTGTTCGGGTACACAGAGGGAGAATTCAGAATGTCCAATTCACCTAACAAGCACGCCTTTCGGGACTTGTGGGAGGAAACCGGAGCACTCGGAGGAAACCCACGCAGACCTGGGGAGAATGTGCAGACTCTGCACAGACAGTGACCCAAGCCGGAAATTGAACCTGAGACCCTGGCGCTGTGAAGCAACAGTGCTAAACACTGGGCTACCGCGCTGTTATGGTCAATTTTGGTCCGAGTAACCCATGTTTAATAAATGCAATGTTTGAAATCCTGGATATCCATTAGCATAATAAATCCAAAGGAATACACACTTTTAAATAAACAAAATGCAGCACCCTCCAGGTAGCACAGGTGATCAAATCCCTAAATCCCTCAGGCAAATCCATATATCCATCAGCCAACATTGCTCAGAAAACAGAGTTAACATCGAAACGCAGAAAATAGGAGTGGAGAAGGCCATTCGGCCCTTCGAGCCTGCCCTGCCATTCAATGTGATAATGGTTGTTCCTGTGTCTCAACACCAGACCCCCGTGCTTTCCCCATACACCTTGACACCTCGGGCGGAATTCTCCAACCCCCAGTAGGTCGGAGAATCGCCGGGGGGGGGGGGGGGGGGGGGGGGGGGGGGTGTGAATCCTGCCCTGCCGCTCCGACGCCGGCTGCCGAATTCTCTGGCGCCGGTTTTCAGGCAGGGGCGGGGAACACGCCGCGCCAGTCAGAGGCCGTTGGTAGCGGCCCTTCGGCAATTCTCCAGGCCCCGATGGGCTGAGTGGCCACCCGTTTTCGGCCAGTCCCGCCGGCATAAAATGGGCAGGGTCCATCACGGCGGGACCTGGCTAGAAGGCCGTCCACCGGAGTCCTCAGGAGAGGGGGAGGGGGGCGTGGGAGGATCCGGCACATGGGGGGGGGGGGGGGCATGGTGACCTGGTCCGCTATCGGGGCCCACCGATCTGCGGGCGGGCCTGTGCCGTTGGGGGACTCTTTCCCTCCGCGCCGGCCTCTGTAGGGCTCATGGCCGGTGCGGAGAAGAAACCCCCTGCACATGTGCCAGAACACGCCGGCGGCTCTGCGCATGCGCGGGACCATGGCAGCCCTTTGGCGCTGGTTAGCGCGGCGCCAACCCCTCCAGCGCCGGCCTAGCCCCCGGAAGTGTGGAGGATTCCGCACCTTCCGGTCGGCCCGACGCCAGAGTGGTTCGCGCCGCTCTTGGCGCTGGCGTCGGGCCATCCGGCCAGTTGCGGGAGAATCCCGCCCCTCAGAGTTTACTAATGACTCTCTATGAAATATAGTCAGTGATTTCTCCTCCACAGCTTTCTGTGGTAGAGAATTCCACAGGTTCACCACTCTCAGAGTGAAGAAAGTTCCTCACAAGGTGGCACAGTGGTTAGCACTGCTGCTTCACAGCACCAGGGACCCGGGTCCAATTCCGACCTCGGGAAACTGTCTTTGAGGAGTTTGCACGATCTCCCCGTGTCTGCGTGGGTTTCCTCCGGGTGCTCCTGTTTCCTCCCACAGTCCAAAGATGTGCGGGTTAGGTGGATTGGCCATGATAAATTGCCCCTCAGCCTCTAAAGGTGTGCAGTTTAGGTGGGGTGTGTGACTATGGCGATAGGGTAGGGTAGTGGGCATGGTGCTCCTTCAGAGGGTTGGTCCACACCTGGGGGAGCCGAATGACCTCCTTCGGCACTTTCAGAATTCTATGACCTATAGTTCTGTCCAGCTCTATCAGAATTTTATACTTTTCAATTAGATCTCCTCTCATTCTTCTAAATTCCAGTCAATACAGACCCATTCGACCCAATGCCTGCACATATGACAATCCTGCCATCACAAGGGTCAGTCGGGTCGGGTCATTATCACATTGCTGTTTCCGGGATCTGCCTGTGCACCCATTGTCAACCATGTTTGGCTCCAAAACAAAGTAACTCTACTTCAAAGTAATTTCTTGTTCTGGGGATTGAAATAATTTGTGTTTATACCTCATTGTTGTTTAAATATAGTCTTTTCCCTCGGCGCTGTTTTGGTAAGTGATGGGAAGGTGCCGCCTTCTCCACCAAGGGACAGGCAGGAAAGTGGAGCGAGGGAGATCAGCCAGGTTTGAAAGGCTGGATGGATCCACCTACCCACATTTCAAACCAGACAGTGTGTGCTGATACAGGGAATGGGGACAGAATGGGGTAGTGGGATTTGTTTGGGATTGATACAGGGAATGGGGAGAGAGTGGGGCAGTGGGATTTGTTTGGGATTGATACAGGGAATGGGGAGAGAGTGGGGCAGTGGGATTTGTTTGGGATTGATACAGGGAATGGGGAGAGAGTGGGGCAGTGGGATTTGTTTGGGATTGATACAGGGAATGGGGAGAGAGTGGGGCAGTGGAATTAGTTTGGGATTGATACAGGGAATGGGGAGAGAGTGGGGCAGTGGGATTTGTTTGGGATTGATACAGGGATTGGGGAGAGAGTGGGACAGTGGGATTAGTTTGGGATTGATACAGGGAATGGGGAGAGAGTGGGGCAGTGGGATTTGTTTGGGATTGATACAGGGAATGGGGAGAGAGTGGGGCAGTGGGATTAGCACTTTCTCTGTCAGTTAGCTTTGACAAACAGCCATCGGACTCGAAACATTAGGGGTGGGGTTCTCCCATACCTGGCCTGCGGGGGGTCCCGGCGGTACGGAGTGGTGTGAACCACTCCGGTGTCGGCCCGCTCCAAAGGTGTGGAATCCTCTACGCCTTCAGGGGCTAGGCCAGCGCCGGAGTGGTTTGTGCCTCGCCGGCTGGCGTGGAAGGCCATTGGCGCTACGCCAGCCGGGGCCGAAGGGACTCCGCCGGCCGGCGAGAGTCCGCGCATGCGCGGGAGCGTCAGCGGCTGCTGATGTCATTCCCGCGCATGCGCGGGGGGCGGTTCACCTACATGTTGGCCATCATGGAGGCCGACACGGCCGGCGCGTAGGAAAAGAGTGCCCTCACGGCATAGGCCCGTCTGCAGATCGGTGGGCCCCGATCGCGGGCCAGGCCACCGTGGGGGCACCCCCCGGGGCCAGATCGCCCCGTGCGCCCCCCCCCCCCCCCCCCACCAGGACCCCGGAGCCCGCCCACGCCGCCAGGTCCCGCCGGTAAGGAACCTAGTCTGATCCACGCCGGTGCGACTGGCAAAGAGCCAGCGGGACTTTGGCCCATCGCGGGCCGGAGAATGGCCGGCGGGGGGGCCGCTGCGAACGGCTGACGATAAGCGCAACTCAATTCCCGCCCCCGCCGAATCTCCAGTGCCGGAGAATTTGGCGGACTGCGGGGGCGGGATTCACACCGCCCCCCCCCTGGTGATTCTCCGAGCCGGCGGGGGGGGGGGCAGAGAATCCCGCTCCATCTCTTTTCTCTCCCTACAGATGCTGTCAGACCTGCTGAGATTTGCCAGCATTTTCTCTATTGTTTCATATTTCAGCATCCGCAGTAATTTGCTTTTATCCAGGGATTAGTATGGGATTGATACAGGGAATGGGGAGAGAGTGGGGCAGTGGTATTAGTTTGGGATTGATACAGGGAATGGGAAGAGAGTGGGGCAGTGGGATTAGTTTGGGATTGAAACAGGGAATGGGGCGAGAGTGGGGCAGTGGGATTAGTTAGTGATTGATACAGGGAATGGGGCGAGAGTGGGGCAGTGGGATTAGTTAGTGATTGATACAGGGAATGGGGAGAGAGTGGGGCAGTGGGATTAGTTTGTGATTGATAGAGGGAATGGGGAGAGAGGGGGCAGTGGGATTAGCTTGGGATTGATACAGGGAATGGGGCAAGAGTGGGGCAGTGGGATTAGTTAGTGATTGATACAGGGAATGGGGAGAGAGTGGGGCAGTGGGATTAGTTTGGGATTGATACAGGGAATGGGGCGAGAGTGGGGCAGTGGGATTAGTTAGTGATTGATACAGGGAAAGGGAAAAAGTGGGGCAGTGGGATTAGTTTGGGATTGATACAGGGAATGGGGCGAGAGTGGGGCAGTGGGTTTAGTTTGTGATTGATACAGGGAATGGGGAGAGAGTGGGGCAGTGGGATTAGTTTGGGATTGATACAGGGAATGGGGAGAGAGTGGGACAGTGGGATTAGTTTGTGATTGATACAGGGAATGGGGAGTGAGTGGAGCAGTGGGATTAGTTTGTGATTGATAGAGGGAATGGGGAGAGAATGGGGCAGTGGGATTAGTTTGTGATTGATACAGGGAATGGGCAGAGAGTGGGGCAATAGGATTAGTTTAGGTTTCATACAGGGAATGGGGAGAGAGTGGGGCAGTGGGATTAGTTTGTGATTGATAGAGGGAATGGGGAGAGAGTGGGACAGTGGGATTAGTATGGGATTGACACAGGGAATGGGCAGAGAGTGGGACAGTGGGATTAGTTTGTGATTGATACAGGGAATGGGGAGAGAGTGGGGCAGTGGGATTAGTTTGTGATTGATACAGTGAATGGGGAGAGAGTGGGGCAGTGGGATTGGTTTGGGATTGACAGAGGGAATGGGGAGAGAGTGGGGCAGTGGGATTAGTATGGGATTGACACAGGGAATGGGCAGAGAGTGGGGCAGTGGGATTAGTTTGTGATTGATACAGGGAATGGGGATAGAGTGGGGCAATAGGATTAGTTTAGGTTTCATACAGTGATTGGGGAGAGAGTGGGGCAGTGGGATTAGTTTGTGATTGATACAGTGAATGGGGAGAGAGTGGGGCAGTGGGATTAGTTTGTGATTGATACAGGGAATGGGGAGAGAGTGGGGCAATAGGATTAGTTTAGGTTTCATACAGGGAATGGGGAGAGAGTGGGGCAGTGGGATTAGTTTGTGATTGATACAGGGAATGGGGATAGAGTGGGGCAATAGGATTAGTTTAGGTTTCATACAGTGATTGGGGAGAGAGTGGGGCAGTGGGATTAGTTTGTGATTGATACAGTGAATGGGGAAAGAGTGGGGCAGTGGGATTAGTTTGGGATTGACGGAGGGAATGGGAGAGAGTGGGACAGTGGGATTAGTTTGGGATTGACAGAGGGAATGGGGAGAGAGTGGGACAGTGGGATTAGTTTGCAATTGGTACAGGGAATGGGGAGAGAGTGGGGCAATAGGATTAGTTTAGGTTTCATACAGGGTGTGGTGAATGTAACACTGTAATTCACACTGTAATATATATGATACCATATTATTGTACGCGCAGTTGCGCGGCCCAACTACTAGGGGGAGTAGCTCTGTGAATGCTTAGGAGTTTATACAGGGCTCCATCCTTTGCCCCGCCCACGGCTCCTCCCCCTGGACTGCTGTATAAATATAGATGCCCAGAGCCAGCCGACCAGTTCATCAAGAGTTCAACGTGTAACAGGCTGGCTCTGTAGTAAGTAGATTGAAACCACAGTCCATATCTCAAAGCACGCGTCTAGTGAATTGATGGTCTCATCAATTTAATCTACTTAAGAAACAGTCAGGATCAATCATGGAATCAGCCCTCAAGCCTGAGCGACTGGAACCCGACCCACAGGATGCAGAGGCAAAAGAATTTTTTTCTCATTGGCTCCGGTGTTTTAAAGCCTACCTGGCGGAAGCAAGCACATCCGAAACAACGGAGGAGCAGAAACTGAGCCTACTGCACGCGAGGGTGAGCCACAGAATCTCTACTCAACTAAACTGTGCCGGTTCGTATACTGAAGCCCTAGCGCTACTCGACAAAATGTATGTGAGGCCTGTTAATGAAGTCTGTGCACGACACGTGTTCACCACTCACCACCAGCGGCCTACGGAATCGCTCGCAGAATTCCTGAGAGAGCTTAAAACTTTGGTGACTGTAATTACCAGGCGGTTACCACGGCAGAACATAGAGAACTTGCTGTACGCGATGCCTTTGTTGCGGGCCTTAGGTCAAATTACGTGCGCCAGCGACTGCTGGAAAAGGGGGCCCTAAATCTTGAAGCGACTGTTGAACTTGCTACCACTATGGAGGTCTCCTTCCGCAGCCTCACCTCGTTCCCTGCAGACCCCGCGACCCCGTCATGGGCCCCCGACCAGCGCCTCCCCCAGGCCTGCGCCGTGCTGCCGCCCAGCCATAATGCTGCCCCAGCCTGCCATTTCTGTGGCCAAGTCCAGCACTCGCGGCAGCACTGCCCGGCCCGCAACGCGACCTGCAGCAGCTGCGGGCGAAAAGGACACTATGCCAGAGTGTGTCTGGCGAAGAAAGCCCCAGCCTCTAACCCTCCCATGGCTCAAAGCACTCGTTCCCTGAATTCACAGGCCCTCAGGCCCCGAAATGCTGCAGCCTGTATGCCAACTCCGCCCCCACCCAACATGTGCGACTCATGGGGGCGGCCAACTTGGCAATCCTCCTCCATGCGGCCGGCCATGTGCGACTCATGGGGCGGCCATCTTGGGAATCCTCCTCCATGCGGCCGGCCATGTGCGACTCATGGAGGCGGCCATCTTGAGATCCATCCCCTTCAAACTCTGAAACTCACCTCGACGACTACGAACTCAGAGGGCAGTCATCACGGGGCCACTCCAGCACAGCTGATCGAGCCGCCGACTACCTGCAACTCAGCGCAGTCACTCTGGACCAATCGTGCCCGAAGCATCTGCAAAACTCTATGACGACGGTCCAAATCAACGGGTACAGTACACCGTGCCTTTTCGACTCCGGGAGCACTGAGAGCTTCGTACACCCAGATCTGGTAAGATGCTGTTCGCTTCCCGTTTTCCCCGCGCGGCAAATTATCTCCTTCGCTTCGGGCTCCCACTCTGTCCAGATCCAAGGGTGCACCGCCGCGACGCTCACAATCCAAGGCGCTAGCTATGCCAAATTCCAGCTCTACGTCCTGCCCAAACTCTGCGCCCCACTCTTATTGGGCCTAGATTTTCAGTGTAACCTCAAGAGTCTCACCCTCAGTTTCGGCGGCCCCTACCCCCACTCACTATCTGCAGCCTAGCCACGTTGCGAATCTCCCCCCCTCCTCTCTTTGCCAACCTCACCCCGGACTGTAAACCCATAGCCACTCGCAGCAGGCGGTACAGCCTACAGGATAGGGTGTTCATCAGATCAGAGGTCCGAAGGCTTCTCAGTGAGGGGATCATAGAGGCCAGCAACAGCCCCTGGAGAGCTCAGGTGGTGGCCGTCAAGACCGGGGAAAAATTCCGCATGGTCGTAGACTATAGTCAGACCATTAATAGGTTTACGCTCCTCGACGCGTAGCCCCTCCCCAGGATTGCAGACATGGTAAATCAGATCGCCCAGTATCGGCTGTTTTCCACGGTGGATCTGATGTCTGCATACCACCAACTCCCAATCCGCCCGGAGGACCGCCACTACACGGCATTCGAGGCCGATGGCCGCCTCTTCCATTTCCTCCGGGTTCCCTTCGGCTTCACTAATGGGGTTTCGGTGTTCCAACGAGCAATGGACCGAATGGTGGACCAGTACGGGCTGCGGGCCACGTTCCCGTACTTGGATAACGTTACCATCTGCGGCTATGACCAGCAGGACCACGACGCCAACCTCTACTGTTTTCTCCAGACGGCTCAGAAACTAAACCTCACCTATAACAAGGAGAAATGCGTTTTACGCACGACCAGACTAGCCATCCTCGGCTATGTCGTGGAAAATGGAGTCCTGGGTCCCGACCCGGACCGTATTAGGGCCCTGCATAGTCCCTCTCCCTCATTGTCCCAAGGCCCTCAAACGGTGCTTGAGATTCTTTTCGTATTGCGCCCAGTGGGTCCCTCAATATGCGGACAAAGCCCGCCCACTCTTTAAGGCCACACTATTTCCCCTGTCAGCTGAGGTGCGCCAGGCCTTCAGCTGCATCAAGGAGGACATCGCCAAAGCAGCCATGCGGGCGGTGGATGAATCCACTCCCTTTCAGGTTGAGAGCGACGCCTCAGAGGTAGCGCTAGCAGCCACTTTAAATCAGGCAGGAAGGCCAGTTGCATTTTTCTCCCGTACCCTCTCCGCTTCAGAACTCCAACACTCGGCAGTCGAAAAAGAAGCACAACCCATTATGGAGGCTATTCGTCACTGGAGGCACTACCTTGCAGGTAGGAGGTTCACCCTCATCACCGACCAAAGATCGGTTGCCTTTATGTTTGACAACTCGCAAAGGGGCAAAATGAAAAACGATTAAATTCTGCAGTGGAGGATCGAACTCTCCACCTACAGCTACGATATTAAGTATCGACCGGGGAAGCTTAACGAGCCCCCTGATGCCCTATCCCGTGGGACATGCGCCAGGGCGCAGAACGACCGCCAGAAAGTCATCCACAACGACCTCTGTCACCCGGGGGTCACCCGGCTCGCCCACTACATCAAAGCCCGAAATCTGCCTTTCTCCACTGAGGAGGTAAAAGCCGTCACCAGAGACTGCCCGATCTGCGCGGAGTCCAAACCGTACTTCTGTAGACCAGACAGGGCCCACCTGGTCAAGGCTTCTAGGCCCTTTGAACGCCTCACGATCGATTTCAAAGGGCCGCTCCCCTCAACTAACAGGAACGTTTACTTCCTAAACGTCATAGATGAGTTCTCCCGCTTCCCATTCGCTATCCCGTGCCTCGATATGACCTCCCACACAGTCATTAGGGCCCTGCATAGCATCTTCACCCTGTTTGGTTTCCCCAGCTACGTACACAGCGACCGGGGTTCGTCCTTCATGAGCGACAAGCTGCGTCAGTACCTACTCGACAAGGGCATCGCCTCGAGCAGGACTACCAGCTACAACCCCAGGGGGAATGGGCAGGTGGAGAGGGAGAACGCGACGGTCTGGAAGACCATCCTACTGACCCTCCAGTCCAGGAATCTCCCAGTCTCCGATTGGCAGGATGTCCTCCCAGACGCGCTCCACACTATTAGGTCACTCTTATGCACCGCGACCAACCAGACCCCTCACGAGAGGCTCTTTCTCTTTTCCAGGGGCACTACCACGGGGGTCTCTCTCCCGGCATGGCTGAAGACACCGAGCCCTGTACTCCTGAGGAAGCACGTCAGGGCCCACAAAACTGACCCCCTTGTTGAGAAGGTGCGCCTGCTTCACTCCAACCCCCAGTACGCCTTCGTAGAGTTCGCTGACGTCCGTCAGGACACCGTATCCCTCCGGGGCCTAGCACCCGCTGGATCCAGCATCCCCACTATCACTGCAGAGGTACCCCTCACTCGACACCCCACCCAGCCGCCCCCTTGCGCACCTGAGCCCACTCACTCGCTACATTTGTTTCGCGCACCTGCACCGGCTAACCCCCAGCGCCCCCAGTCCCCAGTCGAACCAGATGGATATGGAGCTCGGATGGAATCTCCGCCGGAGTCCACCATCGTACCCCAACCCACAACACCCATCCAGCCACCACAAGAGGCTGCAACCCCGGTGCTCCGCAGATCGCAGGGGACGACTCGACCACCGGACAGACTAATCACCGGTGAACACCACCCCCCGCCGGACTTGATTTTTTTGTAGGGGGTGAATGTGGTGAATGTAACTCTGTAATTCACACTGTAATGTATATGATACCATATTATTGTACGCGCAGTTGCGTTGCCCGACCACTAGGGGGAGTAGATCTGAGAATGCTTAGGAGTTTGTACAGGGCTCCACCCTTGGCTCCGCCCATGGCTCCTCCCCCTGGACTGCTGTATAAATATAGATGCCCAGAGCCAGCTGACCAGTTCATCAAGAGTTCAACGTGTAACAGGCTGGCTCTGTAGTAAGTAGATTAAAACCACTGTTCATATCTCAAAGTACGTGCCTAGTGAATTGATGGTCTCATCACAGGAATTGGGGAGAGAGTGGGCAGTGGGATTAGTTTGTGATTGATACAGGGATTGGGGAGAGAGTGGGGCAGTGGGATTAGTTTGTGATTGATACAGGGAATGGGGAGAGAGTGGGGTAGTGGGATTAGTTTGTGATTGATACAGTGAATGGGCAGAGAGTGGGGCAGTGGGATTAGTTTGTGATTGATACAGTGAATGGGCAGAGAGTGGGGCAGTGGGATTAGTTTGTGATTGATACAGGGATTGGGGAGAGAGTGGGGCAGTGGGATTAGTTTGTGATTGATACAGGGAATGGGGAGAGAATGGGGCAGTGGGATTAGTTTGTGATTGATACAGGGAATGGGGAGAGAGTGGGGCAGTGGGATTAGTTTGTGATTGATACAGTGAATGGGCAGAGAGTGGGGCAGTGGGATTAGTTTGTGATTGATACAGGGAATGGGCAGAGAGTGGGGCAGTGGGATTAGTTTGTGATTGATACAGGGATTGGGGAGAGAGTGGGGCAGTGGGATTAGTTTGTGATTGATACAGGGAATGGGGAGAGAGTGGGGCAGTGGGAATAGTTTGTGATTGATACAGGGAATGGGGAGAGAGTGGGGCAGTGGGATTAGTTTGTGATTGATACAGTGAATGGGCAGAGAGTGGGGCAGTGGGATTAGTTTGTGATTGATACAGGGAACGGGGAGAGAGTGGGGCAGTGGGATTAGTTTGTGATTGATACAGTGAATGGGCAGAGAGTGGGGCAGTGGGATTAGTTTGTGATTGATACAGGGAATGGGGAGAGAGTGGGCAGTGGGATTAGTTTGTGATTGATAGAGGGAATGGGGAGAGAATGGGGCAGTGGGATTAGTTTGTGATTGATACAGGGAATGGGAAGAGAGTGGGACAATGGGATTAGTTTGTGATTGATACAGTGAATGGGGAGAGAGGGGGCAGTGTGATTAGTTTGTGATTGATACAGTGAATGGGGAGAGAGGGGGCAGTGTGATTAGTTTGGGATTGATACAGGGATTGGGGAGAGAATGGGGGAGTGAGATTAGTTTGTGATTGATACAGTGAATGGGGAGAGAGCGGGGCAGTGGGATTACATAGATTTACATGGAATTTACAGTGTAGAAGGAGGCCATTCGGCCCATCGAGTCTGCACCGGCTCCTGGAAAGAGCACCCTACCCAAGGTGAACACCTGCATCCTATCCCCATAACCCAGTAACCCCACCCAACACTAAGGGCAATTTTGGACACTAAGGGCAATTTATCATGGCCAATCCACCTAACCTGCACATATTTGGACTGTGGGAGGAAACCGGAGCACCCGGAGGAAACCCACGCACACACGGGGAGGATGTGCAGACTCCGCACAGACAGTGACCCAAGCTGGAATCGAACCTGGGACCCTGGAGCTGTGAAGCGATTGTGCTATCCACAATGCTACCGTGCTGCCCGAGTTTGTGATTGAGAGAGGGAATGGGGAGAGAGTGGGACAGTGGGATTATTTTGGGATTGATTCAGTGAATGGGGAGAGAGTGGGGCAGTGGGATTAGTTTGCGATTGATACAGGGAATGGGGAGAGAGTGGGGTAGTGTGATTAGTTTGGGATTGATACAGGGAATGGGGAGAGAGTGGGGCAGTGGGATTAGTATGGGATTGATGCAGGGAATGGGGAGAGAGTGGGGCAGTGGGATTAGTTTGCGATTGATACAGTGAATGGGGAGAGAGTGGGACAGTGGGATTTGTTTGGGATTGATACAGGGAATGGGGAGAAAGTGGGACAGTGGGATTTGTTTGGGATTGATACAGGGATTGGGGAGAGAGTGGGACAGTGGGATTTGTTTGGGATTGATACAGGGTTTGGGGAGAAAATGGGGCAGTGAGATTAGTTTGTGATTGATACAGAGAATGGGGAGAGAATGGGGCAGTGGGATTAGTTTGTGATTGATACAGGGAATGGGGGGAGAGTGGGGCAGTGGGATTAGTTTGTGATTGATACAGGGATTGGGGAGAGAGTGGGGCATTGGGATTAGTTTGTGATTGATGGAGGGAATGGGGAGAGAGTGGGGCAGTGGGATTAGAACATAGAGAACATAGAACAGTACAGCACAGAACAGGCCCTTCAGCCCTCGATGTTGTGCCGAGCAATGATCACCCTACTTAAACCCACATAACCCGTATACCCGTAACCCAACAATCCCCCCATTAACCTTACACTACGGGCAATTTAGCATGGCCAATCCACCTAACCCGCACATCTTTGGACTGTGGGAGGAAACCGGAGCACCCGGAGGAAACCCACGCACACGCAGGGAGGACGTGCAGACTCCACACAGACAGTGACCCAGCCGGGAATCGAACCTGGGACCCTGGAGCTGTGAAGCATTGATGCTAACCACCATGCTACCGTGAGGCCCCTCACGGTACAGCTTTTGATTGATACAGGGAATGGGGAGAGAGTGGGGCAGTGGGATTAGTTTGTGATTGATACAGGGATGGGGAGAAAATGGGGCAGTGAGATTAGTTTGTGATTGATACAGAGAATGGGGAGAGAGTGGGCAGTGGGATTAGTTTGTGATTCATACAGAGAATGGGGAGAGAATGGGGCAGTGGGATTTGTTTGGGATTGAAACAGGGAATGGGGAGAGAGTGGGACAATGGGATTAGTTTGTGATTGATACAGTGAATGGGGAGAGAGGGGGCAGTGTGATTAGTTTGTGATTGATACAGTGAATGGGGAGAGAGGGGGCAGTGTGATTAGTTTGGGATTGATACAGGGATTGGGGAGAGAATGGGGCAGTGGGATTAGTTTGTGATTGATACAGTGAATGGGGAGAGAGCGGGGCAGTGGCATTACATAGATTTACATGGAATTTACAGTGCAGAAGGAGGCCATTCGGCCCATCGAGTCTGCACCGGCTCCTGGAAAGAGCACCCTACCCAAGGTCAACACCTGCACCCTATCCCCATAACCCAGTAACCCCACCCAACACTAAGGGCAATTTTGGACACTAAGGGCAATTTATCATGGCCAATCCACCGAACCTGCACATATTTGGACTGTGGGAGGAAACCGGAGCACCCGGAGGAAACCCACGCACACACGGGGAGGATGTGCAGACTCCGCACAGACAGTGACCCAAGCCGGAATCGAACCTGGAACCCTGGAGCTGTGAAGCGATTGTGCTATCCACAAAGCTACCGTGCTGCCCGAGTTTGTGATTGAGAGAGGGAATGGGGAGAGAGTGGGACAGTGGGATTATTTTGGGATTGATACAGTGAATGGGGAGAGAGTGGGGCAGTGGGATTAGTTTGCGATTGATACAGGGAATGGGGAGAGAGTGGGGTAGTGTGATTAGTTTGGGATTGATACAGGGAATGGGGAGAGAGTGGGACAGTGGGATTAGTATGGGATTGATACAGGGAATGGGGAGAGAGTGGGACAGTGGGATTAGTTTGGGATTGATACAGTGATTGGGGAGAGAGTGGGTCAGTGGGATTAGTTTGCGATTGATACAGGGAATGGGGAGAGAGTGGGACAGTGGGATTTGTTTGGTATTGATACAGGGAATGCGGAGAGAGTGGGACAGTGGGATTTGTTTGGGATTGATACAGTGAATGGGGAGAGTGGGGGCAGTGGGATTAGTTTGGGATTGATACAGGAAATGGGGAGTGAGTGGGACAATGGGATTTGTTTGGGATTGATACAGGGATTGGGGAGTGAGTGGGACAGTGGGATTTGTTTGGGATTGATACAGGGAATGGGGCGAGAGTGGGGCAGTGGGATTAGTTTGGGATTGATACAGGGAATGGGGCGAGAGTGGGGCAGTGGGATTAGTTTGGGATTGATACCGGAAATGGGGAGAGAGTGGGACAATGGGATTTGTTTGGGATTGATACAGGGAATGGGGAGAGAGTGGGGCAGTGGGATTAGTTTGAGATTGATACAGGAAATGGGGAGAGAGTGGGGCAGTGGGATTAGTTTGTGATTGATACAGTGAATGGGCAGAGAGTGGGTCAGTGGGATTAGTTTGTGATTGATTCAGGGAATGGGGAGAGAGTGGGGCAGTGGGATTAGTTTGTGATTGATACAGTGAATGGGCAGAGAGTGGGGCAGTGGGATTAGTTTGTGATTGATACAGGGAATGGGGAGAGAGTGGGCAGTGGGATTAGTTTGTGATTGATACAGTGAATGGGCAGAGAGTGGGTCAGTGGGATTAGTTTGTGATTGATTCAGGGAATGGGGAGAGAGTGGGGCAGTGGGATTAGTTTGTGATTGATTAGGGGCCTCACGGTAGCATGGTGGTTAGCATCAATGCTTCACAGCTCCAGGGTCCCAGGTTCGATTCCCGGCTGGGTCACTGTCTGTGTGGAGTCTGCACGTCCTCCCCGTGTGTGCGTGGGTTTCCTCCGGGTGCTCCGGTTTCCTCCCACAGTCCAAAGATGTGCGGGTTAGGTGGATTGGCCATGCTAAAATTGCCCGTAGTGTAAGGTTAATGGGGGGATTGTTGGGATACGGGTTACGTGGGTTTAAGCGGGGTGATCATTGCTCGGCACAACATCGAGGGCCGAAGGGCCTGTTCTGTGCTGTACTGTTCTATGTTCTATGTTCTATGATACAGTGAATGGGCAGAGAGTGGGGCAGTGGGATTAGTTTGTGATTGATACAGGGAATGGGGAGAGAGTGGGCAGTGGGATTAGTTTGTGATTGATAGAGGGAATGGGGAGAGAATGGGGCAGTGGGATTAGTTTGAGATTGATACAGGAAATGGGGAGAGAGTGGGACAATGGGATTTGTTTGGGATTGATACAGGTAATGAATGGGGCGAGTGTAGGGCAGTGGGATTACTTTGCGATTGATACAGGGAATGGGGAGAGAGTGGGGCATTAGTTTGGGGTTGACACAGAGAATCGGGAGAGTTTGGAGCAGTGTGACTTGTTTGGGATTATTACAGGGAATGGGGAGAGAGTCGGGCTGTGGGATTAGTTTGCAATTGATACAGGGAATGAGGAGAGGAAGGTGCAGCGAGATTATTTAATTTTGATGTTTTGATTTGATTTCATGTACTGAAGTACAGTGAAATGTATTTTTCTGTGTCCGAGGGAACGTACACAGTACGTACATAGTAGACAAAAAGAATGAACAGAGTACGTTGATGCTGCCTCACGGCGCCGAGGTCCCAGGTTCAATCCTGGCTCTGGGTCACTGTCCGTGTGGAGTTTGCACATTCTCCCCGTGTCTGCGTGGGTTTCACCCCACAACACAAAGATGTGCGGAGTGGGTGGATTGACCATGCTAAATTGCCCTTTAATTGGACAAAATTAATTGGGTACTCGAAATTTATAAAAAATAAATGAGTACGTTGACAAATGGTACCTTGACAAACAGTGATTGGTTACAGTGTGGAACAAGGGCCAAACAAAGCAAATACATGAGCAAGAGCAGCATAGGATGTTGTGAATAGTGTTCGTACAGGGAACAGATCAGTGCCCGGGGGCGTCGTTGAGGAGTCTTGTAGATGTGGGGAAGAAGCTGTTCCTCTAATACTGGGCTATGGGGAGAAAATGGGACATTGGTATTAATTTGGGAATGAGGACAGAGTAGGATTAGTTTGTGATTTTGTACGCGAGCACAGTGGTTAGCACTAGTGCTTCACAGCACCAGGGTCCCAGGTTCGATTCCAGGTTTGGGTCACTGTCCGTGAGGAGTCTGCTCGTTCTCTCTGTGTCATAGAACCCCACGCAGACACGGGGAGAACGTGCAGACTCCGAACAGAGAGCGACCCAAGTTGGGGATCGAACCCGAGTCCCTGGCACTGTGAAGCACCAGTGCTAACTACTGTGCTTGCAATTGGGAAAAAGAGGGGCAGTGGGATAAATTTGTGATTGATACTGGAAATGGGGAAAGAGTGGGGTAGTGGGATTAGTTTGGGATTGATGGAAGGCTGTGGGGAGACAGTGGCAGAGTGGCATTAGTTTGTGATTGATACAGGGAATGGGGCGAGTGGGACAGGGGGATTACTTTGGGGGTTGATGCAGGATCAGTACCGAGGAGCACTGCACTGTCGATAGGCCAGCACTGAGGGAGTGCTGCACTGTCAGAGGGTCAGTACTGAGGGAGTGCTGTACTGTCAGAGGGTCAGTACTGAGGGAGCGCTGCACTGTCAGAGGGTCAGTACTGAGGGAGTGCTGCACTGTCGATAGGCCAGCACTGAGGGAGTGCTGCACTGTCAGAGGGTCAGTACTGAGGGAGTGCTGCACTGTCAGAGGGTCAGTACTGAGGGAGCGCTGCACTGTCAGAGGGTCAGTACTGAGGGAGTGCTGCACTGTCAGAGGGTCAGTACTGAGGGAGTGCTGCACTGTCAGAGGGTCAGCACTGAGGGAGTGCTGCACTGTCAGAGGGTCAGTACTGAGGGAGTGCTGCACTGTCAGGGGGTCAGTACTGAGGGAGTGCTGCACTGTCAGGGGGTCAGTACTGAGGGAGTGCTGCACTATCAGAGAGTCAGTACTGAGGGAGTGCTGCACTGTCAGAGGGTCAGTACTGAGGGAGCGCAGCACTGTCAGAGGGTCAGTACTGAGGGAGTGCTGCACTGTCAGAGAGTCAGTACTGAGGGAGTGCTGCACTGTCAGAGAGTCAGTACTGAGGGAGTGCTGCACTGTCAGAGGGTCAGTACTGAGGGAATGCTGCACTGTCAGAGGGTCAGTACTGAGGGAGTGCTGCACTGTCAGAGGGTCAGTACTGAGGGAATGCTGCACTGTCAGAGGGTCAGTACTGAGGGATTGCTGCACTGTCAGAGGATCAGTTTTGAGGATGTGCTGCACAGTCAGAGGGTCAGTACTGAGGAGGTGCTGCACTGTCAGAGAGTCAGTACTGAGGGAGTGCTGCACTGTCAGAGGGTCAGTACTGAGGGAGTGCTGCACAGTCAGAGGGTCAGTACTGAGGGAGTGCTGCACTGTCAGAGGGTCAGTACTGAGGGAGTGCTACACTGTCGGAGGGTCCGTATTGAGGATGTGCTGCACTGTTAGAGGGTCAGTATTAAGGGAGTGCTGCACTGTCAGAGGGTCAGTACTGAGGGAGTGCTGCACTGTCAAAGGGTCAGTGCTGAGGGAGTGCTGCACTGTCAAAGAGTCAGTGCTGAGGGAGTGCTACACTTTCAGAGGGTCAGTGCTGAGGGAGTGCAGCACTGTCAGACGGTCAGTACTGCGGGACTGCAGCATTGACGAAGGGTCTGAACTGAGGGAGTGCGGCACTGTCAAAGGGTCAGTGCTGAGGGAGTGCTGCACTGTCAAAGGGTCAGTGCTGAGGGAGTGCTGCACTGTCAAAGAGTCAGTGCTGAGGGAGTGCTACACTTTCAGAGGGTCAGTATTGAGGGAGTATTGCAGTGTCAGAGGGTCAGGACTGAGGGAGTGCTGCACTGTCAGAGGATCAGTACTGAGGGAGTGCTGCACTGTCAAAGGGTCAGTGCTGAGGGAGTGCTGCACTGTCAGAGAGTCAGTACTGAGGGAGTGCTGCACTGTCAGAGGGTCAGTACTGAGGGAGCGCAGCACTGTCAGAGGGTCAGTACTGAGGGAGTGCTGCACTGTCAGAGAGTCAGTACTGAGGGAGTGCTGCACTGTCAGAGAGTCAGTACTGAGGGAGTGCTGCACTGTCAGAGGGTCAGTACTGAGGGAATGCTGCACTGTCAGAGGGTCAGTACTGAGGGAGTGCTGCACTGTCAGAGGGTCAGTACTGAGGGAATGCTGCACTGTCAGAGGGTCAGTACTGAGGGATTGCTGCACTGTCAGAGGATCAGTTTTGAGGATGTGCTGCACAGTCAGAGGGTCAGTACTGAGGAGGTGCTGCACTGTCAGAGAGTCAGTACTGAGGGAGTGCTGCACTGTCAGAGGGTCAGTACTGAGGGAGTGCTGCACAGTCAGAGGGTCAGTACTGAGGGAGTGCTGCACTGTCAGAGGGTCAGTACTGAGGGAGTGCGACACTGTCGGAGGGTCCGTATTGAGGATGTGCTGCACTGTTAGAGGGTCAGTATTAAGGGAGTGCTGCACTGTCAGAGGGTCAGTACTGAGGGAGTGCTGCACTGTCAAAGGGTCAGTGCTGAGGGAGTGCTGCACTGTCAAAGAGTCAGTGCTGAGGGAGTGCTACACTTTCAGAGGGTCAGTGCTGAGTGAGTGCAGCACTGTCAGACGGTCAGTACTGAGGGAGTGCTGCACTGTCAGAGGGTCAGTACTGAGGGAGCGCTGCACTGTCAGAGGGTCAGTACTGAGGGAGTGCTGCACTGTCAGAGGGTCAGTACTGAGGGAGTGCTGCACTGTCAGAGGGTCAGTACTGAGGGAATGCTGCACTGTCAGAGGGTCAGTACTGAGGGATTGCTGCACTGTCAGAGGATCAGTTTTGAGGATGTGCTGCACAGTCAGAGGGTCAGTACTGAGGAGGTGCTGCACTGTCAGAGAGTCAGTACTGAGGGAGTGCTGCACTGTCAGAGGGTCAGTACTGAGGGAGTGCTGCACAGTCAGAGGGTCAGTACTGAGGGAGTGCTGCACTGTCAGAAGGTCAGTACTGAGGGAGTGCTACACTGTCGGAGGGTCCGTATTGAGGATGTGCTGCACTGTTAGAGGGTCAGTATTAAGGGAGTGCTGCACTGTCAGAGGGTCAGTACTGAGGGAGTGCTGCACTGTCAGAGGGTCAGTACTGAGGGAGTGCTGCACTGTCAGAGGGTCAGCACTGAGGGAGTGCTGCACTGTCAGGGGATCAGTACTGATTGAGTGCTGCACTGTCAGGGGGTCAGTACTGAGGGAGTGCTGCACTATCAGAGAGTCAGTACTGAGGGAGTGCTGCACTGTCAGAGGGTCAGTACTGAGGGAGCGCAGCACTGTCAGAGGGTCAGTACTGAGGGAGTACTGCACTGTCAGAGAGTCAGTACTGAGGGAGTGCTGCACTGTCAGAGGGTCAGTACTGAGGGAGTGCTGCACTGTCAGAGGGTCAGTACTGAGGGAATGCTGCACTGTCAGAGGGTCAGTACTGAGGGAGTGCTGCACTGTCAGAGGGTCAGTACTGAGGGAATGCTGCACTGTCAGAGGGTCAGTACTGAGGGATTGCTGCACTGTCAGAGGATCAGTTTTGAGGATGTGCTGCACAGTCAGAGGGTCAGTACTGAGGAGGTGCTGCACTGTCAGAGAGTCAGTACTGAGGGAGTGCTGCACTGTCAGAGGGTCAGTACTGAGGGAGTGCTGCACAGTCAGAGGGTCAGTACTGAGGGAGTGCTGCACTGTCAGAAGGTCAGTACTGAGGGAGTGCTACACTGTCGGAGGGTCCGTATTGAGGATGTGCTGCACTGTTAGAGGGTCAGTATTAAGGGAGTGCTGCACTGTCAGAGGGTCAGTACTGAGGGAGTGCTGCACTGTCAGAGGGTCAGTACTGCGGGACTGCAGCATTGACGAAGGGTCTGAACTGAGGGAGTGCGGCACTGTCAAAGGGTCAGTGCTGAGGGAGTGCTGCACTGTCAAAGGGTCAGTGCTGAGGGAGTACTGCACTGTCAAAGAGTCAGTGCTGAGGGAGTGCTACACTTTCAGAGGGTCAGTATTGAGGGAGTATTGCAGTGTCAGAGGGTCAGTACTGAGGGAGGGCTGCACTGTCAGAGGGCCAGTACTGAGGGAGGGCTGCACTGTCAGAGGGTCAGTACTGAGGGAGTGCTGCACTGTCAGAGGGTCAGTACTGAGGGAGTGCTGCACTGTCAGAGGGTCAGTACTGAGGGAGTGCTCCACTGTCAGAGGGTCAGTACTGAGGGAGTGCTCCACTGTCAGAGGGTCAGTACTGAGGGAGCACGGCACTGTCAGAGGGTCAGTACTGAGGGAGTGCTGCACTGTCAAAGGGTCAGTACTGAGGGAGCACAGCATTGTCAGAGGGTCAGTACTGAGGAAGTGCTTCACTGTCAGAGAGTCAGTACTGAGGGAGTGCTGCACTGTCAAAGAGTCAGTACTGAGGGAGTGCTGCACTGTCAGAGGGTCAGTACTGAGGGGGTGCTGCACAGTCAGAGGGTCAGTACTGAGGGAGTGCTGCACTGTCAGAGTGTCCGTACTGAGGGAGCGCTGCACTGTCAGAGGATCAGTACTGAGCGAGTGCTGCACTGTCAGAGGGTCAGTACTGAGGGAGTGCTGCACTGTCAGAGGGTCAGTACTGAGTGAGTGCTGCACTGTCAGAGGGTCAGTACTGAGGGAATGCTGCACTGTCAGGGGGTCAGTACTGAGGGAGTGCTGCACTGTCAGAGGGTCAGTACTGAGGGAGTGCTGCACTGTGAGAAGGTCAGTACTGAGGGAGTGGTGCACTGTCAGGGGGTCAGTACTGAAAATGAATGAAATGATTGAAATGAAATGAAAATCGCTTATTGTCACGAGTCGGCTTCAATGAAGTTACTGTGAAAAGCCCCTAGTCGCCATAGTCCGGCGCCTGTCCGGGGAGGCTGGTACGGGAATCGAACCGTGCTGCTGGCCTGCTTGGTCTGCTTTAAAAGCCAGTGATTTAGCCCAATGAGCTAAACCAGCCCCTGGTCAGTACTGAGGGAGAGCTGCACTGTCAGAGGGTCAGTACAGAGGGGATGCTGCACTGTCAGAGGGTCAGTACTGAGGGAGCACTGCACGTTCAGAGGGTCAGTACTGAGGGAGTGCTGCACTGTCAGAGTGTCAGTACTGAGGGAGTGCTGCACTGTCAGAGGTTCAGTACTGAGGTAGAGCTGCACTGTCAGAGGGTCAGTACTGAGGGAGTGCTGCACTGTCAGAGGGTCAGTACTGAGGGAATGCTGCACTGTCAGAGGGTCAGTACTGAGGGAGTGCTACACTGTCAGAGGGTCAGTACTGAGGGAGTGCTGCACTGTCGGAGGGTCAGTACTGAGGGGATGCTGCACTGTCAGAGGGTCAGTACTGAGCGAGTGACGCACTGTCAGAGGGTCAGTACTGAGGGAGTGCTGCACTGTCTGAGGGTCAGTACTGAGGGGATGCTGCACTGTCAGAGGGTCAGTACTGAGCGAGTGACGCACTGTCGGAGGGTCAGTACTGAGGGAGTGCTGCACTGTCAGAGGATCAGTACTGAGGGAGTGCTGCACTGTCAGAGGGTCAGTATTGAGGGACTGCTGCACTGTCAGAGGGAGTGTACTGGGGGAGTGCCTCACTGTCAGAGGGTCAGTACTGAGGGAGTGCTGCACTATCGGAGGGTCAGTACTGAGGGAGTGCTGCACTGTCGAAGGGTCAGTGCTGAGGGGATGCTACTCCATTGGAGGTTTAGTAATGTGGGAGTACTGCACTGCTAGAATGGGTGTCATTGGGATAAGTCAGTCAGTGGCAGGAGGGTGGGTAACCAGGGGGACACAGATTGAAGAGAATTGGTTAAAGATCCAGAGGGGGAGATTAGGAGATTTTTTATTTTACACAGCGAGTTGTTGTGATCTGGAAGATGCTGCCTGATGGGCCGGTGGAGGCAGATTAAACAAGTACTTTCAAAAGGGGGGAATTGGAGAAATAATGGTAATGGGAAAAATTTGCAGGCCTCTGGGGGAAAGAGCAGGGAGCTGGAGGTGGGTTGGGGACATATTGGAGAGATCGTTCAAAGAGCCCAGCACATGATGGATGGGTTGAATGGCGTCCTGTGCTGTGTGATTCTGTGACACTATAATTATAGGTTTATCTGATTGTTGATTGTTGGATCTTTCTGTGTACAAATCGACTGCTGAGTGTCCTGTATTTTACCAGTGACTTCACTTCAGTAAGGTAAATCATTGGCTGTAAAGTGTTTCGGAATGGTTTGAGGGTCTGAAGATGCTATAGAAATGCAGGTCTGGTGTTTGTCACCGATACGATAAAGAGTTTACGTCGGGTATTTTCCCAGAGTTCAACATGACCTGCCGTTCATGATCGGTGACTCATTCCTTTGTCAATGTTTCCCTCTGAATGTGACCAATACCAGGGAACATCACAAATTCCGATAACAGGTTCCGTCCAATTTCAACTCGGTTTTCCCGTCTCCGTGTCCTGAATGGTCAGAAACATGAACCAAAAAATTTCCCCTTGGGGTCAGCTTTGCTGATAGGTCAGCCAACTCTGATTTGGTGAAATCTTCATGCTGTGTTTACGCTGTTGTTAACACGCAGCGAGTGAGAGAAATCTACCCCATGTTTATAATGTAGGCAACATGCTGTGAGGTGGCTAAATCTTCCTGTTGTGTTTTCAAGCATTGCATTGGGCCTCTGGTGTGGTGGTATGCATCATTGTAGATACACTAGGACTGAGTAAACACTAGAGGGAGTATCAGAGACATCATGACACACAGACATTCAACCAATAGGTCAGTAAGATAGGACATGACCAATGGGCAGTCAAGAGACCCAGAGGTGACACTACCACAAGGGGGCAACCCATATAAAAGGACAGGGTACACATGCTCTTTCTCTTTCCACAGGCGACGCTTAGTGCGAAGGACAGGGCAGATCAGAAGCAACACATCCACCGCATGGCTTAGAGCAGACTGGTTAGTTAGACTGAGTTACTATAGCAAGATTAGCAGGAGAGTCGAACACAAGAAGGATTGTCGAAGACACAATGAGTGGTAGAAATTCCTCACCGTTTACAATGCAACTGAGACACAGTGCATGATAGAATCCCCTCACCACGTTTACAATGTAACTAAGACACAGTGAGCGTTGGAATCTCCTCACTGTGTTTACAATGTAATTAAGACACAGTGAGTGTTGGAATCTCCTCACTGTGTTTACAATGTAACTAAGACACAGTGAGTGTTGGAATCTCCTCCTAGTCACATTGTAACCATGCACTGTGTCTTAGTCACATCATAAACAGTGAGGATATTTCACCAGTCAATGTGTCTTTGTCATGTCGTACACAGAGTGAGACGATTTCACCTCGCACTGTGTCTTAGTCACTTGATAAACTTAGTGAGATTTCACCACTAACTGTGTCTCAGTGACATTGTAAACATGGTGAGGAGATTTCACCACTCACTGTGTTATAGTCACATTGTAAATACAGTGAGGAGATTTCACCACGCACTTTGCTGTAGTTACATCGTAAAAACGGTGAGATTTCACCACTCACCTTTTCAGTCACATCGTCAAGAAGGTGAGTGTTGGAATCTCCCCACTGTGTTTACAATGTAACTAAGACACAGTGCATGATGGAATCTCCTCACTGTGTTTACAATGTAACTAAGACACAGTGTGTGGTGGAATCTCCTCACTGTGTTTACAATGTAACCAAGACACAGTGCGTGCTGGAATATTCTTACTGTGATTACAATGTAACTAAGACACAGTGCATAATGGAATCTCCTCACTGTGATTGCAATGTAACTAAGGTGCAGTGCATGATGGAATCTCCTCACTGTGATTGCAATGTAACTAAGACAGTGCGTGGTGGAATATCCTCACTGTGTTTACAATGTAACTAAGACACAGTGCATGGTGGAATATCCTCACTGTGTTTACAATGTAACTAAGGTGCAGTGCATGATGGAATCTCCTCACTGTGATTACAATGTAACTAAGACACAGTGCATGGTGTAATATTCTTACTGTGTTTATAATGTAACTAAGATGCAGTGCATGATGGAATCTCCTCACTGTGATTACAATGTAACTAAGACACAGTGCGTGGTGGAATATCCTCACTGTGTTTACAATGTAACTAAGACACAGTGCATGGTGGAATATCCTCACTGTGTTTACAATGTAACTAAGGTGCAGTGCATGATGGAATCTCCTCACTGTGATTACAATGTAACTAAGACACAGTGCATGGTGGAATATTCTCACTGTGTTTATAATGTAACTAAGATGCAGTGCATGATGGAATCTCCTCACTGTGATTACAATGTAACTAAGACACAGTGCATGGTGGAATATTCTTACTGTATTTATAATGTAACTAAGATGCAGTGTATGATGGAATCTCCTCACTGTGATTACAATGTAACTAAGACACAGTGCGTGGTGGAATATTCTCACTGTGTTTACAATGTAACGAAGACACAGTGAGTGTGGAATATCCTCACTGTGTTTACAATGTAACTAAGACGCAGTACATGTTGAAATCTCCTCACTGCGTTTACAATGTAACTAAGACGCAGTGTGTGGTGGAATCTCCTCACTGCGTTTACAATGTAACCAAGACACAGTGCGTGCTGGAATATTCTTACTGTGATTACAATGTAACTAAGACGCAGTGCATAATGGAATCTCCTCACTGTGATTGCAATGTAACTAAGACAGTGCGTGGTGGAATATTCTCACTGTGCTTACAATGTAACTAAGACACAGTGCATGGTTGAATCTCCTCACTGTGATTGCAATGTAACTAAGACACAGTGCATGGTGGAATATTCTCACTGTGTTTATAATGTAACTAGGATGCAGTGCATGATGGAATTTCCTCACTGTGATTACAATGTAACTAAGACACAGTGCGTGGTGGAATATTCTCACTGTGTTTACAATGTAACGAAGACACAGTGAGTGTGGAATATCCTCACTGTGTTTACAATGTAACTAAGACGCAGTACATGTTGAAATCTCCTCACTGTGTTTACAATGTAACTAAGACGCAGTGTGTGGTGGAATCTCCTCACTGCGTTTACAATGTAACCAAGACACAGTGCGTGCTGGAATATTCTTACTGTGATTACAATGTAACTAAGACGCAGTGCATAATGGAATCTCCTCACTGTGATTGCAATGTAACTAAGACACAGTGCATGGTGGAATCTCCTCACTGTGATTGCAATGTAACTAAGACAGTGCGTGGTGGAATATCCTCACTGTGTTTACAATGTAACTAAGACACAGTGCATGGTGGAATATCCTCACTGTGTTTACAATGCAACTAAGGTGCAGTGCATGATGGAATCTCCTCACTGTGATTACAATGTAACTAAGACACAGTGCATGGTGGAATATTCTCACTGTGTTTATAATGTAACTAGGATGCAGTGCATGATGGAATTTCCTCACTGTGATTACAATGTAACTAAGACACAGTGCGTGGTGGAATATTCTCACTGTGTTTACAATGTAACGAAGACACAGTGAGTGTGGAATATCCTCACTGTGTTTACAATGTAACTAAGACGCAGTGCATGTTGAAATCTCCTCACTGCGTTTACAATGTAACTAAGACGCAGTGTGTGGTGGAATCTCCTCACTGCGTTTACAATGTAACCAAGACACAGTGCGCGCTGGAATATTCTTACTGTGATTACAATGTAACTAAGACGCAGTGCATGATGGAATCTCCTCACTGTGCTTACAATGTAACTAAGATGCAGTGTGTGGTGGAATCTCCTCACTGTGTTTATAATGTAACTAAGACGCAGTGCATGATGGAATCTCCTCACTGCGTTTACAATCTCACGAACATGGAGCCGAATACTTTTTAACAGCAACATCAATGTAAGAAACGAGGATGAACCTTCAATGAAAATCATAGAATTTACAGTTCAGATAGAGGCCATTCGACCCATTGAGTCTGCACCGGCCCTTGGAAAGAGCACCCTACTTAATTCCACACCCTCCATCCGATCCCTCTAACCCACCTGACCTTTTGGACATCAAGGGGCAATTTATCATGGCTAATCCACATAAATTGTACATCTTTGGACTGTGGGAGGAACCCACACAGACACGGGGAGAACGTGGAAACTGTGCACAGTCAGCCGAGGCTAGACTTGAACGCAGGTACTTGAAGCTGTGAGGCAGCAGTGCTAGCCACTCTGCCACCCACTAACCTATAAGGAAACCGGAAAGCCGAACATTTTGCACAGAGATTATCTCAAAAATAAGTACTTAAAAATAAAAAATACTCAGACGGGCATCTTGAGAAAGAGATGAAAAAAAAATCCTAAAGGAACGGAGAGAATCGCAGTTTTGACAAAGATGCACAAGACAGGTGGTTCGTGGATTATGAATTCTTTAATGCAATTTTTGGATAATACAGTTTTACAGAGTGAGGCACTTGGAGCTACAGCTGGCAGAGGTGGAAATGCTGGTTGGCCTCTCCTTGTGAGCAAAGCATGACTTAAATGTACGACCGATTCCTTGTGAACTTGACCTCTGTCCGAGAGGGAAGACGTACGAGGAGGAAGGAATTCTTCCAGTGGGGTTTGATCCGGCCTTTGGCGTGGGAAAGGCTGGGGGGTCTCCTCCGTTCCGCGCCATTGGCGATGGGCTGCACAGCGCGGGATAGCGGCCGGGAGGACGGGGAGGGGATGGGCCACGCGCGGTAGTGAATAGGGAAGGGGGCCTGGCTAACAATGCCCAGGGGGAAGCGGGGACGGTGGGCGAGGGTAGAGGAGGCGGGACTCACAATGCTGGGGGAGGGGGTGAAGGAGTGGATGGGTGAGGCGGGGAGGGAGGGAGTGAGGGGAGCGGAGGTAGATGGCAAGGGGGGTGGTGAGGGGGATGGGGGGAGTGAGGGGGATGGGGAGAGGGATGGGCCTGTGGAAAGGGAAGGGGCTAGGGAGAGGGAAGGAGTGGGGGAGGGGAAGTGAGACTTGTGATGGGGTTGGGAGGGGGGACGCGCGCGACCTTTCCCAAGCCTTCATTTAGCCTTCTTCCCGAACCCTCCAAACTTCTTCCCGATATCGGAGAACCAGGTGCTGGAACACAGAGAGAGACAGAGGAACAATGAGAGACTTTCACCCACATCACATTAGGAAAAGGAGGAGGCCTCTCGGGCCTATTCCACCGTCCAATAAGGCCACAGCTGATCCATATCATAACTACATCCATCATACCTCAGTTAACCCTGAATCATCTTACCCCACACAAAATCCATCAAACCTTGGTTAAAATTTTGAGTTGGTCCCTCATCGCCCCCAGTGCTTTTTGTGCAGCGAGAGTTCCAGTCCTCCACTCCCCTTTCTGTGAGGGAATGATCCCTGAATGGCCTGGCTCCACATTTAATGTTCTTCCTCCTTGTCCTGAACTCCACTTTCACCACCACTACCACCGGAGGACACAGCTTTCCTCTCTCTCTCCCGGCCCTATCGAGTCGCTTCAATTGTCAAAATCAAATCAATTTGTAAATTCAAGAGAATATGGGCCCAATCTACGCAGTTTACCTCAGAAAAACATTTAAAATGGAAGCAGGGGTGGCACACTCGTGCAGTGGTTAGCACTGCTGCCTCACGGCACTGCGGACATTTGTACATTCTCCCCTTGTCTGTGTGGGTCTCACCCCACCACCCAAAGATGTGCAGGGTAGGTGGATTGGACCACTAAATTGCCCCTTAATTGGGAATTTTTTTAAAAAATGGAAGCAGGGGGGAGGCCATTCAGTCCTTTGAGCCTGCTACTCCTTTCAACATGATCATAATTGATCCAGCTCAGGATATATGTCCACACATCCCCCATCCACCTCTCTCTCAACTCCACACTCTCCCCATACCCCTCTTTCTCCATCTCCTCTCCCCCAACCCGTCTCTTCCCCACACACCCATTCCCCCTCTCCAACTCTATCTCTACATTCCTCCATCCCCCTCTCTATCTCCAGGTACTCCACCCCCCCCCCCCCCCCCCCATTCCCCCCTCTCTCTATCTCCACACATCCCCATCCTCTCAACCCCAGTGTTGGAGAGAGAGCGGGATGTGGGAAGTGTAGAGAGAGAAAGAGAGTGGATGGGGGGAGTGTGGAGGTACAGAGGGTGGCAGAGTGTGTCGATAGAGAGAGAGGGATTGGGGAGTGTAACATGGAGAGAGGTGGATGTGGGAGTGGGAGATTGAGAGGGGGGGCGGGGTAGTGTGACTCGGAGAGAGGAAGTTGGGGGAGTGTGCGATAGAGATGGGGAAAGTGTAGAAATAGAGAGTGTAGGTGGGGAGAATGTGGAGAGAGAGAGAGGGATGGGTGAGTGTGGAGATAGAGGGGAATGGGGGAGTGTGGAGATAGAGAGAGGGAGTGGGGAATAAGGCAGTGTGGAGAAAGAGAGAGGGGAATGGTGGAATGCGGAGATAGAGAGAGGCGAATGGGAGAGTGAGGAGATCGAGAGAGGGGTGGAGGATGGGGGAGTGAGGAGATAGGGAGAGGAGAGTGAGGGAGTGTGGAGATAGAAGGAGTGGGGAATGAGGGAGTCTGGAGATTGAGAGAGGGAGTGTGGAAATAGAGAGAGGGAATGGGGAATGAGGGAGTGTGGAGATAGAGGGGGATGAGTGAGTGTGGAGATAGAGAGAGGGAGCGTGGAAATTGAAAGGGAAATGGTGGGCGAGGAGATAGAGAGAGGGGAATGGGGAATGAAGGAGTGTGGAGATAGAGAGAAGGAGTGGGGAATGAGGGAGTGTGGAGATAGAGAGAGGGGAATGGGAGAGTGAGGAGATAGAGAGAGGGAGTGGGGAATGAGGGAGTGTGGAGATAGAGAGAGGGGCAATGAGAGAGTGTGGAGACAGAGAAGGAGTGGGGAATGAGGGAGTGTGGAGACAGAGGGAGTGGGGAATGAGGGAGTCTGGAGATAGAGAGAAGGGGTGGGATGTGGGTGTGTGGAGATGGAGAGATGGGGTGGGATGGGGGTGTGTGGAGATAGAGAGATGGGGTGGGATGGGGGTGTGTGGAGATAGAGAGAGGGGTGGGATGGGGGTGTGTGGAGATAGAGAGATGGGGTGGGATGTGGGTGTGTGGAGATAGAGAGATGGGGTGGGATGGGGGTGTGTGGAGATAGAGAGATGGGTGGGGATGGGGGTGTGTGGAGATAGAGAGATGGGGTGGGATGTGGGTGTGTGGAGATAGAGAGAAGGGGTGGGATGGGGGGGTGTGGAGATAGAGAGATGGGGTGGGATGGGGGTGTGTGGAGATAGAGAGATGGGGTGGGATTGGGTGTGTGGAGATAGAGAGATGGGGTGGGATGGGGGTGTGTGGAGATAGAGAGATGGGGTGGGATGTGGGTGTGTGGAGATAGAGAGATGGGGTGGGATGGGGGTGTGTGGAGATAGAGAGATGGGGTGGGATGGGGGTGTGTGGAGATAGAGAGATGGGGTGGGATGTGGGTGTGTGGAGATAGAGAGATGGGGTGGGATGGGGGTGTGTGGAGATAGAGAGATGGGGTGGGATGTGGGTGTGTGGAGATAGAGAGATGGGGTGGGATGTGGGTGTGTGGAGATAGAGAGATGGGGTGGGATGGGGGTGTGTGGAGATAGAGAGAAGGGGTGGGATGTGGGTGTGTGGAGATAGAGAGAAGGGTGGGATGGGGGTGTGTGGAGATAGAGAGATGGGGGTGTGTGGAGATAGAGAGAAGGGGTGGGGATGGGAAATGTGGAAATAGAGGGAGGGGGTGGTGGAGTGTGAAATAGAGAGAGGCGTTGGCGGGAGTATGGGGATAGAGAAAGAGAGAGAGGGGGAGGATGGGAAGTGTGGAGATAGAGAGAAGGGGTGGGATGTGGGTGTGTGGAGATGGAGAGAAGGGGTTGGGATAGAGAAAGAGAGAGAGGGGGAGAATGGGAAGTGTGGAGATCATAGAATCACTGCAGTGCAGAAGGAAGCTATTTGGCTCATCGAGTCTGCGCCGGCCCTCTCTCCCCACTCCCCCTCCCCCATCTCCACCCTCTCCCTACCTCCACATTCCCCCATCCTCTCCCCCTATCTCCACACTCCCCCAGCCCCCACCCGCTCTCCCTATCTCCACACTCCCCCATCCCCCACCATCTCTATCACCACACTCCCCCAGCCCCCAACCGCTCTCTCTATCCCCACATTCCCCCTCCCCCTACCTAGGCCCAAACCCCACCTGGGGCCAATTTAGCATGGCCAACCCATCTAACCTGTACATCTTTGGACTGTGGGGGGAAACCGGAGCACCCGGAGGAAACCCACGCAGACAAGGGGAGAAAGTGCAAACTATACACACACACAATCACCTGAGATGGTTGTGGGGAGGGTGGAAATTGAGGGAAGGGATGGGGAGTATGAGATAGAGGGAGAGGGATGGGGAGAGTGTGAGATAGAACGAGAGTGATAGAAAGAATGTGAAAATGGTGGGAGAGGGCCGTAGAGGAGGGTAGAAATACAGAGATAATGTGGACAAATGGGACGGTATTCTTTCGCACCCTCAGGGGCTAGGCCGGCGCCGGAGTGCTTTGCGCCGCACCGGCCGGTGCGGAAGGGGCTTGGCGCCACGCCAACCGGCACTGACGGGCCCTCGCTGGCCGGCACGAGTTGGCGCATGTGCTGGAGCGCCAGTGTGTTCTGCTGTCATCCCAGCGCATGCGCAGGTGGGGTTCATCTCCGTGTCGGCTATCACGGACCGTTGCACCGGCCGGCGCGGAGGAATAGAGTGCCCCCATGGCACAGGCCGGCCCGTGGATCGGTGGGCTCCGATTGTGGGCCAAGCCACCATGGGGGCACCTCCCGGGGCCAGATACCCCCCCCCCTCCCCCGGAGGCCGCCCGCGGAGCCAGGTCCCGCCGGTAAGTACCTGTCGTAACATACAACGGTGGGACCGGCCGAAAATGGGAGGCCGCTCGGCCCATCGCAGGCTGGAGAATCACCGGGGGTGCCGCTGCCAGCGGCCTCCGACTGGCGCGGCGCGATTCCCACCCCCGCCAAATCCCCAGCGCCAGAGAATTTGGCAGCCGGCGGGGGCGGGATTCACGGCGCCCCCCCCCGCCGATTCTCCGACCCAGATGGGGGTCAGAGAATCCTGTCCCTGGTGTCTTGGGATGGAGGGAGAGTGGATATAGAGAGACAAAGCGAGATTTGATGAATTGAGCGTGGGAATGGAGGGATGGGGCAGAGCTCACCTCATGACCCTGTTGACCTCCTGGACCTGAAGTTTCTGGAAGGCCATTCGTGTTTTCTCACTCAGCTGATTGGCCCATTGCCTGACGTGATCCTGGAAGTTCATGATCCGATCTACCATGGAGGCTGAGGCTGTTGGAGCAGTCACATTGAGGAGGGGCACTTCAGGGGTGGGTGTGCTTTCTGAGGAGGCAAACACAACAGACCGTTCAATACCATTGCCAGAGACACCCCTCCCACCCTGCTGACCCTGATCAACGGGATGAGAGGGAAGTGATCTCCAACAACAATTTACATTTCAATACAACACCATTCCACTGAGTTGCAAACATTCCACAGCGCTTCTCAGAAATGTTAATCAGACATCAGACAATGTTCAGATTCAGGAAGTAAACTCTGATTAAGCTTCAATGAGAAAGGAAAGCGTTGCTATTCTCGAACCCATTTACCCCACCTCAGGACATCCTAACATGATTCACAACCATTAAAGGGGCTTTGAAGTCCAGTCACTGTTAAAATATAATGAATGCAGCAGCAAGTTTACAGTAAGATCCCGTAAACAACAGAACAATGATAACCAAAACCATCTTTTTTTTTGATGTTGATCAAGGGATAGTTTTTGAGGACTGTGCAGAGAGGAAGCTTCATCTTGTATCTCAGAATCTCATAGAATTTACAGTGCAGAAGGTAGGCCATTCGGCCCATCGAGTCTGCACCGGCTCTTGGAAACAGCACCCTACCCAAGCCTACGACTCCAACCTATCAAACCCTGTGCTGTACCTGTCCTGGGAGTGTTTGATGGGGACAGTGTGGAAGGAGCTTTACTCTGTATCTAACCCTGTGCTGTACCTGTCCTGGGAGTGTTTGATGGGGACAGTGCAGAGGGAGCTTTACTCTGTATCTAACCCCGTGCTGTACCTGTCCTGGGAGTGTTTGATGGGGGACAGTGTAGAGGGAGCTTTACTCTGTATCTAACCCCATGCTGTCCCTGTCCAGGTAGTGTTTGACGGACACACTGGGATGTTTCAGACATTACAGGCAGCACGATAGCATAGTGGTAGCACTATGGCTTCACAGTACCAGGGTGCCAGGTTCGATTCACGCTTGGGTCAATGTCTGTACAGAGTCTGTGTGGGTTTCCTCTGGGTGCTCCGGTTTCCTCCCACAGTCCAAAGATCTGCAGGTTAGGTGGATTGGCCATGCTAAATTGCCCCTTAGGTTAGATGGGGTTGCTGGGTTACGGGGATAGGATGGAGGTGTGGGCTTAAGTAGGGTGCTCTTTCCATGAGCCGGTGCAGACTTGATGGGCTGAATGGCCTCCTTCTGCACTGTAAATTCTATGATTATCTTTATTGAGGCAGCTTTTCTCTTCGGTGATGGAATTCACAGAACAATGAGCATTTTATTTTGTGAAAACTTGTCTGGGCTGCTCAAAGATGTTTAATTTGCAAACCACACACACTGTCATTTTTACTGTTGGGTGGGAAATGGCCTGAAGGAATTTGTTTCTACAATTACTTTGTGTTCCTCACAGACTTTAATTATTGGCAGACCCCAGCATGAGGAACTCTCAACATTAATTAGGGCTCTTGGTAATTGGAGACTTGTGTGTGAGCCTTTGATCCCTCCCGCTCTCCTTAAACTCTGTGACCCTGATTATGTGGTGCATGGAGGAGGAACCGGTAAAATGTGGAAATGAATGGAAATCAGTAGGACATGGCCAAACATGTATCCCTTAAATTGGAACTCCAGTATAACTGATGCCAGTGTTACGGATTTTGTTTCTGTTGGGATTTGACAGTTTGGAATTGTTTTTTCCTTCTGTTTGGGATTCCAGAGTCTTTCAGGTTTTAATCTATCTGCTGTGCCAGGACCATTGGTTCGATCAAGGCCCAGAGCACTGCTGCCTCACAGCGCCAGGGACCTGTGTTTGATTCCTGTGGAGTTTGTACATTCTCTTTGTGTCTGTGTGGGTTTCCTCCGGGTGCTCTGATTTCTTCCACAGTCCAAAGATGTGCAAGTTAGGTGGAGTAGCTATGCTAAATTGCACCTTGGTGTGGTTACAGCGATAGGGTGGGGGATTGGGCCTCGGTAGGGTGCTCTTTTAGAGAGTCGGTGCAGACTTGATGGGCCGAATGACCTCCTTCTGCACTTTAGGGATTCTATGTTTCTATGATCCTCAGGCCTGTATCTGTGCTGGCGTCCAATGTACGTGCTGGACCCCTGGGGTCTGTAGTGCTGTAGCCTAGGGCCCGGGCCTGAGGCCTAGGTCTATAGCAGTGTTGGAGCTTGGCGGCCTTTTACAGTGCTAGAGCCTGAGGCCTGCATGGGGCTTGGAGCATGGGACCCTTAATAGTGCTGAAGCCAGAGGCTTGGAATCTGTGTAACAGAGTTAGAGCCTGAGGCCTGTAACAATGCAGGAGCCTCGATGTTATAACAGTGCTGGAGCCTCCAGGCCTGTTACAGTGCTGGAGCCTGAGGCCTGTATGGAGTTTGGGGCCTGGGGCCCATGATAGTGCAGGACTTGGGGCCTGGGGTCTATAACAGTGCTGGAGCCTGAGGATTGGAGCCTGTTACAGTTCTGGAGCCTGAGGCTATCTATCTATACATCTATCCCTTTACCAAACTCTTTATCTCCAGAAGGAAAAATAAGTAGATCCAGGCTGAAAACCACAACTGTATCTCACTGACCTCTGACTATAATAACTACCATGTGCCAGGAACATGGGGAATGGCTGGATAATCCAACCACAAACCATTTGCCCCCTCCCCAATTCTGTCAGCAAACTGCAACTGTAGCTGTTTGTGATTTATTAGGACAGGGGACTGACTGGATGAAGCTGAACTCTTGTGTATGTATCAGTTCCAATTCATGTGTGTCTCAGACTGTCAAACTGCAGGTATTCATCTCAACATTTCTCTCCTTCTGTCTCCTTGTCTCTTTCTGTTTCTCTTTCTCTCCCCTCGCTTGCTCTCCCTCATTCCAGACCTTCTTCCCTCTCTTTCTCCATCATTCTGTGTCTCATCATTATCAATACCTTTTTCTCCTTCTTCCCTTTTTTATCTTTCACTCTCTCTCCCAACCTCCTTCTCTCTCTCTCCCTCTCTCCAAATCTCCCTTCCTCTCTCCCTAACTCCCCAAATTTCCCTTTCTCTCCTGAACTCTCTCTCCAAATCTCCTTCTCTCTGCCCTGTATCTCTCCAACTCCCAAGCTCTCATTCTCCATCTAACTCTCCCTGAATCGCAGGCAATCTGTATCCCATCTCCCCTGATACCTCATTCCATACCCTCCATTTAGCTCTCTCTCTCTCTTTTATTCCCTCTCCGCTTCTTATCCCTGCCCATCTCTTCCTCCTTTCATCGCTATGTACTGCTCCAACCTCCCTATCTCTCTTTTGATTTCCATCTCTCCATGCACCTTCCTGCTTACCTGTGAGAGTAGCCAACAGGATGACACAAACAGCCACGGTAGCGAGTGTCAGCTTCATGCTTCTGGAAGGATGATGGCGTTTGTCCTTGCTGGTTCTGAAACAGGTCAGGGATGTTAGTGCCTTGTTCGAAGCGAGACTGTTCTTTGCAGTGTAACAGGAGACGAGCTACGGAATGGTCCTAAATCCAAGCCACTCTTACTCTCTGGTTATGTCATGTGGAGTCATGCTGCTGTTGTACGATGTCCCCCTTCACATCAGATAAGGCTAAATGTGGTTCCTTACTTAGAGAGAGGAAGTGCCACACAAAACAGGTCCACGGCCAGGTTTCACTGTGCCCACGCTGTGACCATGCTCTGTGCCTGGTTATCACGTACCTCTTAACCACCTCAAACCATCCGTGTAGAACGTACCCCCGACCCACACCACCATCGCACCCCCCCCCCCCCCCCCCCCCCGCCCAACTCTGCCATCACACCCCATGGGCGAGAGATACTCAAGGAAACCTGATATGCTGGAGATTAATCAAGAATAGGAATTGCTACATCAGGCATCATTACAGTCCGAGTCCCTGTATTCAACCATCTGTGGGTTTAATCATTGGGTCGAGTGCTTCATCGGAAGAGAGAGAGTGGGATTGTGATACAGCGAGGGAGGTAGAGAAAAGTGGGAAAGGCAAAGAGAAAGAAACAGTGAAAGATAGAGAGAATGATAGAGACAGACACAGATGGAGAAAGATAGACAGAGAGGCGTGTAGAGAGACAGAGACAGACAGAGAAAACCGAGAGACAGAGATAGAAAGTGGGAAACAGAGAGAGACTGAGTCAGAATTAGAGAGCGGTAAGACAGAAAGAGAGAAAAAGAGAGACAGAGGAAGCAAGGAAGAAAGGCAGAGCGAGAGAGACAGGTAGACAGAGAGAGAGATAGAACAAGACAGATAGAGAGAGTATGAGAAAGAGATGGAGAGAGAAAGAGAGCGAGACCAGGAGAGAAAGACAGAGAGAGGCAAACATACCTAGAGAGAGAGAAAAAAACAGAGAAAGAGAGACAGAGAGATCGAGCGAGAAAACAAAAAAGACAGAGTGAGACGGAGAATTAGAGAGAGGAAGTCAGAAAGACAGAAAAAAGAGAGAGACAGAAAGAGAAAGATCAGCGGACAGAGAGAGGGGAAGAGCAGAGAGAGGCAGAAACAGAGACAGAGAAAGAGACACAGACAGAGAGATAGAGAGAGAGAGACAGATAGAGAAAGATCAGCGGACAGAGAGAGAGAGAGGGGAAGAGTAGAGAGAGGCAGAAACAGAGACAGAGAAAGAGACACAGACAGACGGAGAGAGAGAGACAGATAGATGCAGAGAAACAGAGAGAGAGAGACAGAGGGAAAGAAAAAGGAGATAGAGGAATACAAAGAGAGAGAGAGAGCAACAGAGAGGGGGAAAGAGAGAGAGAACTACAGTATGAAAGACATAGAGGGAGAAAGAGAAAGGAACAGAGAGAGTGAGAGTGGAGTTAGGTCCACTGAGCAACAGGTATAGGAGACTAAGGAAGTGCCTGAATCTGAGACAGTCACAAGCCCAGCTATCACCTCCCAGTCTGAGTGACCAATGACTAGTGGATATATACTTGCAGCAAGAAAACAAGTTACCGCCATCAGCACAGCAGGAGGCCATTCAGCCCATCATTCCTGTCCTGGCTCATTGAACGATTTTTCCAATTACTCCCCATTCTCTTCCCCCCCCCCTGCTCTTTCCCCCCATATTCCTGTCAAACTTTCCACTTCCAGTATTTATCCAATTCCCCCGTTGAAAGTTCCGATTGAATCTGCTTCCACCGCCCTTTCCTGCAGCACCATCCAGATCACAACAACTCGCTGTGTAAAATAAAAATTCTCCTCATTGCCCCCCACTCTGGTTCTTTTCACGATTCTCTTCAATCTGGTTCCTCACTCTCCTGCCAACTGGAAACACTTTCTCCTTATTTACTCTCTCCAAACCTCATGCTTTTGAACGCCTCGGTTCAATCCCCCCCTTAACATCTGCTCAAGGGAGAACAATCCCAGTCTCCCCAACAAGAACTAAAGTCCTCCTCATCCTTTTGTTAAAAGAAAAGGGGGCACTTTCAGACTGCGACAGGAGAAAAAGGTATTGCCAAAGTAAATTATATTCGAGATAGAAGCTGCCCCAATGCAGGAGGAAGGTACAGACAAAGAACACAACTCACGTCGATCCTGTTCAGCTCCCAGCCACTGTCTGATCCCGGTGTGTCCTTGTCTGTCTTATATCCTCAACCCTTCTGATCCTCAATGGTAATTATTTCAATTAAGGAAAATGAAAATAAGAGACACTGGGGTTTCGGAGTGGCTGTTAGTCACGTGGTTCGCACCGTGTCTCCCAGATGATTGCACACTCTGAAATGAAGGCCTTTGCTTGACTCTCCTTGGCAAGCTCTCTAAATTCCAGTCTGTCTCCACTTTAATATCAATGTGTGCCGAGATGTTTTCTAGTCTCTCTGTTTGAAGTTGAATTATATGTTCCCGCCCCCACCCTGCCCCCCTGAAGATTCCACCTACCTGCTGGGACTCGCGAGAGGAACCGGAATGAAGGGTGAGGAGAAATCTCCAGGACTGAGGTGAGGAGAACTTTCTTCGCCCGGACAATGGTGAGCCTGCGGAATCCTCTAGCTGAAAGCAGTTCAAGAGGCAGCACGGTGGCACAGTGGTTAGCACTGCTGTCTCACAGCGCCAGGGAGCTGGGTTCGATTCTGGCCTTGGTTGACTGTGTGGAGTCTGCACTTCCACCCCATGTCTGCTTGGGTTTCCTCCGGGTGCTCCAGTTTCCTCCCACAGTCCAGGGATGTGCAGGTTAGGTGGATCAAGACCAAATAGACCACAAGACATAGGAGCAGAATTAGGCCACTCGGCCCATCGAGTCTGAACCGCCATTCAATCATGGCTGATATTTCTCATCCCCATTCTCTTGCCTTCTCCCCATAACCCCTGATCCCCTTATCAATCAAGAAACCATCTATTTCTGTCTTAAAGACACTTTGTTATTTGACCTCCATAGTCTTCTGCGGCAAATAGTTCCACAGATTCACCACCCTCTGGCTGAAGAAATTCCTCCTCATCTCTGTTTTAAAGGATTGTCCCTTTAGTCTGAGATGGTATACTCTGGTTCTAGTTTTTCCTACCAGTGGAAACATCCTCTCCATGTCCACTCTATCCAGGCCTCGCAGTATCCTGTAAGTTTCAATAAGATCCCCCTCATCCTTCTAAACGCCAATGAGTACAGACACAGAATCCTCAACCATTCCTCATACGACAAGCTCTACATTCCAGGGATCATTCTTGTGAATCTCCTCTGGACCCTTTCCACAGCCAACATATCCTTCCTTAGTTACGGGGCCCAAAACTGCTGAGCCTTATACAGCCTCAGAAGTATACCCCTGCTCTTGTATTCTTGCCATGAATGCTAACATTGCATTTGTCTTCCTAACTGCCGACTGAACCTGCACGTTAACCTTAAGAGGATTGTGAAGAACTCCAAGTCCCTTTGTGCTGTTGATTTCTTAAGCATTTCCCCATTTACAAATAGTCTGTGGCTAAATTCCTCCTTCCATAGTTCATAACCTCACACTTTTCCACATTGTAGCCATGCCAATTTAGCCATGCTAAATTGCCCCTTCGAGTCCAGGGATGTGCAGGTTAGGTTATGGGGTTACATGAATTGGGTGGGCTAGAGGACCTGGGTAGTTGTTCTTTCGGAAGATCGGTGCAGATTCAATGGGTTGAATGGCCTCCTTCTACATTGTTGAGATTCTATGATAAGGCCAAAACATTGGCGTGTATACACCACCTGTGGGAGTCTCCATTCTGCCAGCAGCGCACTCCTGTTTGTGAGTTTCCTGGCGGTGTGGGGTGGCTACAATGGGACACCTCATTGGCCAGCAGCAGGATGGAGAATCCCGCTGCCAGCAATGGCACGGCGCTGGGGAACACACAGCTGGGGTGGCGGAGAATTCACCCCATTGTCTGCTTTCAAGAAGGAGATAGATATAGTTCTTTGGACAAAATGGATCAAAGGATATGGGGGAGGGGGTGGTGGGAGCAGGGAACAGGTCACTGAAATAGAAGATCAGCCGTGATCATAATGGCTGATCGGCACGAGGTTCACAAGAAATGACCTACTCCAATTTTCTATCTTTCTGTGTTTCGAATGCGGCAACAGGTCCAAGGCAAAGTTCTGGTCACTGTCGCCAAACAGTGCTAGGCTGGGCGGGGGCGATGAGTGCTGTGATTCACGTGCTGAACACTGCATGTCCATAGCATCTTTAAGAGTCACTGACACAGAGGGATTTGGAAACAAGGATGAGAATTTCAAACAGATCTTTTTTTCAGACCGGGAGTCAGTCTGAGGGGGGAATTCCAAAAACGGGGGCCTGTAGGCTGCCTGAGTTTACAAACCGCTCCCTGTCAAAGACTGTGTTCTTCGCTTTATGATCGAGAGCTGCCATTATTGTCAAAGAAAATTAATCTCTTCCTCAGAAAAGCTTGTAATCTTTTTTTTTCAAAGAGGATGCCTATTTAAAGGTTTGCGATGCAACTAAACGAGCAGGCGGTTCCCAAGCCGAGGCGTGTCTGCAAGAAGTCTGCACCAACATTATTTAGGGACATCCATTTCGTGGGATGGGCTGGTTAAGGCCTAATGCAGCCAATAAAGCCTGCATTAAGTTGATAAATATAACTGAAGCCTGCATCATTCTTAGCACCCCCACCCCCTCCCTTCCCACCGCTAGCAGCTTGAAGTAGAGTCAATAAACAGGGATTATAGAATCAGCTTCAGAATCTCAGGAAAGTGTTTCCATGGCACCATGTCAAATACAAATTGGATAATCGTTGCCAATTCAAGAAGCCTATGACATAGGTCAGGAACGCATGGTGGAAAATCTGTCACTCCCACATCTCCACCAGCCCCAAAAGCCTCCCTGGCTCTGTAACCTCCTCCAGACCCTACAACCTCCCTATCTCTGTAACCTCCTCCAGCTCCTACAACTCTCCCTACCTCAGTAACCTCCTCCAGCCCATACAACCTTCCCTATCTCTGTAACCTCCTCCAAACGCTACAACCTCCCTATCTCTATAACCTCCTCCAGCTCCTACAACCCTCCCTACCTCAGTAACCTCCTCCAGCCCATACAACTTTCCCTATCTCTGTAACCTCCTCCAGCCCCTACAACCCTCACTATCTCTGTCACCTCCTCCAGCCCCGACAACCCTCCCTATCTCTATAACACCCTACAGTCCCTACAACCCTCCCTATCTCTGTAACTTCCTCCAGCCCCTACAATCCTCCCTATCTCTGTAACCTCCTCCAGCCCCGACAACCCTCCCTTTCTCTGTAATCTCCTCCAGCCCCTACAACCCTCCCTATCTCTGTAACCTCCTCCAGCCCCTCCAATCCTCCTTATCTCTGGAACCTCCCCAATCCCTACATCACTCCCTATCTCTGTAACCTCCTCGACACCCCACAACCCTCCCTATCTCTGTAACCTCCTCTAGCCCCTCCAATCCTCCCTATCTCTGTACCCTCCTCCAACCCCTACATCCCTCCCTTTCTCAGTAACCTCCAGCCCCAACAACCCCCTCTATCTCTGTAACCTCCTCCAACCCCTACATCCCTCCCTTTCTCAGTAACCTCCAGCCCCTACAACCCCCTCTATCTCTGTAACCTCCTCCAACCTCTACATTCCTCCCTATCTCAGTAACCTCCTCCAACCCCTACATCCCTCCCTTTCTCAGTAACCTCCAGCCCCGACAACCCCCTCTATCTCTGTAACCTCCTCCAACCCCTACATCCCTCCCTATCTCTGTAACCTCCTCCAGTTCCCACAACCCTCCGAGATTTCTGCACTCCTCCAGTTCCTGCGTCTTGACCATCTCCCAATTCCCATCACTCCTCCACTGGTGGCCGTGTCTTCAGCTGCTTTTGGGCGGAGGGGGGGGGGGGGGGGGGGCAAGCTTTGGAATTCCCCTCCTAAACCTCTCCACCCCTCTCTCTCTCTCTCTGTCTCTCTACTCCTTTAAGATGCTTATTAAAACCAAATTCTTTAACCAAGCTTCTGGTCATCTGACCATAATATCTCCTGATGTGGCTCGGGGTCAGGTGATTGGTGAATTAAGCTCCTGTGCGACTCCTTGGTTTGTTTCACGCTATTAAAGGCACTATGTAAATTCAAGCCGTCCGCTCGAAGGTCCTTGGTTGAGAATGGCCAGACAATGCTCCCGCTCCTAACCTGCTCAGTGATGCCATGATTTCAGTCACGCTCACCTCGGCCTAGTGAAGGGGGTGACATTGGCTGAGGGGATGGTTCTCTGATTTGAGGCTGAGTAAATTGACTTGATAATCTCTGAAGTTTACGAGAGTGAGATGTGATCACATTGAAACATATAAGATTATGATGGGGTTTTACACAAAGGAATTGTTTCCGCAGGTCAGCCATTTTGGACTGAGAGAAATTCTTAATTTAAAAGCGTTGCAAATCTTTGGAATTCTCTACCCCAGAGGGTATGGATGCCCCATCATTGAACACATTTCAAGCTGGGATGGATGGTCAGAATTTTGGTCTCTCTGGGAATTAAGGGATACGGGAGAGGGCATGAGCGCGGAGATGAGGCAGAAGATTGGCCAACATCTGACTGAATGGTGGAACACGGTCTCGAGGGGCTCCTCATTTCTGAAGATCTTGTGCTCTTAATGCTGAAACTGCAGACAGGTTCAAACCGGAGAGCTATATTTTGATCTCCCGTTGGGCCTTGAGTTATTGGGAGCTAGGTTTTCAGTTTGATTGCGACAGTATAACTGTGGGCTTCAGTTCCGATCTGGCCCCCGAACACAACGACCTGTCACCAAAAAGGTGGACGTGTGTGATCCCGCAATTGGGCAAGTCACTGGGTAGAAAGCCTCATAACGTTTAAAGAGCCACTTCACTGCATCACGGAAACATTCCACAGCGCCTCACTCTCCTGGCCAGTGGCCGCACAACAAGATCCCGCAGCAGAATTGAAGTTCTTCCAATCTGGCGGCATGGGTTGTGCGATGTGTGTTGTTGGTTCAGGGCTCCGAAAGAGTTGAGAGGTGAGAAACGGAGAGAACATACAAACTAGGAGCAAGAATAGGCTAACGGCCCTTCGAGCCTGCTCCGCCATTCAATATAATCATGACTGATCATCTATCTCACCTGAGAGGGAGAGAGGGAAAGAAAGGGGGCAATGTTCTGGCCACATAGCGCCTGCCGCAAATCCCGTGATGTTGGGGAAATTCTGGGAGAGGCCTAAAACGGGATTTGTGTTGGGTGCTGAACAGCTCATGATGTTTCCGAGACCACCTAGAAGATGGGAAACTAATTACCATTCATTTAAATATTCAAAATCGGCTTAACATCGAACCTTCCGGGAATGTGCAATGTCCCCATTTGCCGCAGGCAGGAATCACTTCTGGTCTCCACAAATGGAGACCAGACGTGATGACCGTGCCAGGGTGCTGGGAGCCCGGGTGGTTGGGAACATGGTCCTGCCCCCTGACGTCCCGATCACTTTGGAGCCGAGCTTGCTGTTGTGTTTAGGCCCTGCCTCTCACGATGCCCCTGCACACCACCACCTCCCCCTTCAAAATAATGGCAAAGTGTGGGGAGATCTCCTCGGGAAACCTGCCTGTTTCTCTCTCTCTCTCTCTCTATGGGTGGGATTCTCTGACTCCCCGCCGGGTCGATTCTCCGGCCCGCGATAGGCAGAAGTCCCACTGGTCCTTTGCCAGTCCCGCTGACTAGGTCCCTTACCGGTGGGACCTGGCGGTGTGGGCGGGCTCCGGGGTCCTGTGGGGGCGGGGGGGGGGGGGGGGGGCGGGGCGATCTGGCCCCGGGGGGTGTCCCCACGGTGGCCTGGCCTGCGATCGGGGCCCACCGATCCACAGGCGTGCCTGTGCCGTGGGGGCACTCTTTTCCTACGCGTCGGCCGTGTCAGCCTCCGCGATGGCCGACGTGTAGGTGAACCCCCCCCCCCCACGCATGCGCAGACTTGTGCCGGCTGGCGGAGTCCCTTCGGCACCGGCTGGCGTGGTGTCAAAGACCTTCCACACCAGCCGGCAGGGCGCCAACCACTCCAGCGCCGGCCCAGCCCCTGAAGGTGCGGAGGATTCCGTACCTTTGGGGTGGGTCGACACCGGAGTGGTTCACACCGCTCCGTCCCGCCAGGGCCCCCTGCCTCGCTGGGTACAGGAGAATCCCGCCCTATGTCCCCGGAAAAAGAGCGAGAGAGAGAAAAACATGCAAGTTCCCTGACTGAACCTGACACTTTGCTTTTTTTTGTGGCAATTCTGCCCAAGACCTAATCTGCTGTATTCGCTCTACAGAGCTGTCCCCACATCGCAAGGTGGGGTGAATGATCTTCGCTCCGCAGAGCTGTCCCCACATCGCAAGGTGGGGTGAATGATCTTCGCTCCGCAGAGCTGTCCCCACATCGCAAGGTGGGGTGAATGATCTTCGCTCCGCAGAGCTGTCCCCACATCGCAAGGTGGGGTGAATGATCTTCACTCTGCAGAGCTGTCCCCACATCGCAAGGTGGGGTGAATGATCTTCGCTCCGCAGAGCTGTCCCCACATCGCAAGGTGGGGTGAATGATCTTCGCTCTGCACAGCTGTCCCCACATCGCAAGGTGGGGTGAATGATCTTCGCTCCGCAGAGCTGACCCAACATCGCAAGGTGGGGTGAATGATCTTCACTCTGCAGAGCTGTCCCCACATCGCAAGGTGGGGTGAATGAACTTCGCTCTGCACAGCTGTCCCCACATCGCAAGGTGGGGTGAATGATCTTCGCTCTGCAGAGCTGTCTCCACAATGCAAGGTGGGGTGAATGATCTTCGCTCCGCAGAGCTGTCCCCACATCGCAAGGTGGGGTGAATGATCTTCGCTCTGCAGAGCTGACCCAACATCGCAAGGTGGGGTGAATGATCTTCGCTCTGCAGAGCTGTACCACATCGCAAGGTGGGGTGAATGATCTTCGCTCCGCAGAGCTGACCCAACATCGCAAGGTGGGGTGAATGATCTTCGCTCTGCACAGCTGTCCCCACATCGCAAGGTGGGGTGAATGATCTTCACTCTGCAGAGCTGTCCGCACAATGCAAGGTGGGGTGAATGATCTTCGCTCCGCAGAGCTGACCCAACATCGCAAGGTGGGGTGAATGATCTTCGCTCCGCAGAGCTGACCCAACATCGCAAGGTGGGGTGAATGATCTTCGCTCCGCAGAGCTGACCCAACATTGCAAGGTGGGGTGAATGATCTTCGCTCCGCAGAACTGTCCCCACAATGCAAGGTGGGGTGAATGATCTTCGCTCTGCAGAGCTGTCCCTACATCGCAAGGTGGGGTGAATGATCTTCGCTCTGCAGAGCTGTCCCCACATCGCAAGGTGGGGTGAATGATCTTCGCTCCACAGAGCTGTCTCCACATCGCAAGGTGGGGTGAATGATCTTCGCTCTGCAGAGCTGTCCGCACATCGCAAGGTGGGGGTGAATGATCTTCGCTCTGCACAGTTGTCCCCACATCGCAAGGTGGGGTGAATGATCTTCGCTCTGCAGAGCTGTCCCCACATCGCAAGGTGGGGTGAATGATCTTCGCTCCACAGAGCTGTCTCCACATCGCAAGGTGGGGTGAATGATCTTCGCTCTGCAGAGCTGTCCCCACATCGCAAGGTGGGGTGAATGATCTTCGCTCCACAGAGCTGTCCCCACATCGCAAGGTGGGGTGAATGATCTTCACTCCACAGAGCTGTCTCCACATCGCAAGGTGGGGTGAATGATCTTCGCTCTGCACAGCTGTCTCCACATCGCAAGGTGGGGTGAATGATCTTCGCTCTGCAGAGCTGTCCCCACATCGCAAGGTGGGGTGAATGATCTTCGCTCCACAGAGCTGTCTCCACATCGCAAGGTGGGGTGAATGATCTTCGCTCTGCAGAGCTGTCCGCACATCGCAAGGTGGGGGTGAATGATCTTCGCTCTGCACAGTTGTCCCCACATCGCAAGGTGGGGTGAATGATCTTCGCTCTGCAGAGCTGTCCCCACATCGCAAGGTGGGGTGAATGATCTTCGCTCCACAGAGCTGTCTCCACATCGCAAGGTGGGGTGAATGATCTTCGCTCTGCAGAGCTGTCCCCACATCGCAAGGTGGGGTGAATGATCTTCGCTCCACAGAGCTGTCCCCACATCGCAAGGTGGGGTGAATGATCTTCGCTCCACAGAGCTGTCTCCACATCGCAAGGTGGGGTGAATGATCTTCACTCTGCACAGCTGTCTCCACATCGCAAGGTGGGGTGAATGATCTTCGCTCTGCAGAGCTGTCCCCACATCGCAAGGTGGGGTGAATGATCTTCGCTCCACAGAGCTGTCTCCACATCGCAAGGTGGGGTGAATGATCTTCGCTCCGCAGAGCTGTCCCCACATCGCAAGGTGGGGTGAATGATCTTCGCTCTGCACAGCTGACCCAACATCGCAAGGTGGGGTGAATGATCTTCGCTCTGCAGAGCTGTCCCCACAATGCAAGGTGGGGTGAATGATCTTCGCTCTGCACAGCTGTCCCCACAATGCAAGGTGGGGTGAATGATCTTCAATCTGCAGGGCTGTCCCCACAATGCAAGGTGGGGTGAATGATCTTCACTCTGCAGAGCTGTCCCCACATCGCATGGTGGGGTGAATGATCTTCGCTCCGCAGAGCTGACCCAACATCGCAAGGTGGGGTGAATGATCTTCGCTCCGCAGAGCTGACCCAACATTGCAAGGTGGGGTGAATGATCTTCGCTCCGCAGAACTGTCCCCACAATGCAAGGTGGGGTGAATGATCTTCGCTCTGCAGAGCTGTCCCTACATCGCAAGGTGGGGTGAATGATCTTCGCTCTGCAGAGCTGTCCCCACATCGCAAGGTGGGGTGAATGATCTTCGCTCCACAGAGCTGTCTCCACATCGCAAGGTGGGGTGAATGATCTTCGCTCCACAGAGCTGTCTCCACATCGCAAGGTGGGGTGAATGATCTTCGCTCTGCAGAGCTGTCCGCACATCGCAAGGTGGGGTGAATGATCTTCGCTCTGCACAGTTGTCCCCACATCGCAAGGTGGGGTGAATGATCTTCGCTCCACAGAGCTGTCTCCACATCGCAAGGTGGGGTGAATGATCTTCGCTCCACAGAGCTGTCTCCACATCGCAAGGTGGGGTGAATGATCTTCGCTCTGCAGAGCTGTCCCCACAATGCAAGGTGGGGTGAATGATCTTCGCTCTGCACAGCTGGCCCCACAATGCAAGGTGGGGTGAATGATCTTCAATCTGCAGGGCTGTCCCCACAATGCAATGTGGGGTGAATGATCTTCGCTCCGCAGAGCTGTCCCCACATCGCAAGGTGGGGTGAATGATCTTCGCTCTGCACAGCTGTCCCCACATCGCAAGGTGGGGTGAATGATCTTCGCTCTGCAGAGTTGTCCCCACATCGCAAGGTGGGGTGAATGATCTTCGCTCCACAGAGCTGTCTCCACATCGCAAGGTGGGGTGAATGATCTTCGTTCCGCAGAGCTGTCCCCACATCGCAAGGTGGGGTGAATGATCTTCGCTCTGCAGAGCTGTCCCCACATCGCAAGGTGGGGTGAATGATCTTCGCTCCACAGAGCTGTCTCCACATCGCAAGGTGGGGTGAATGATCTTCGCTCTGCAGAGCTGTCCCCACAATGCAAGGTGGGGTGAATGATCTTCGCTCTGCACAGCTGGCCCCACAATGCAAGGTGGGGTGAATGATCTTCAATCTGCAGGGCTGTCCCCACAATGCAATGTGGGGTGAATGATCTTCGCTCCGCAGAGCTGTCCCCACATCGCAAGGTGGGGTGAATGATCTTCGCTCTGCAGAGCTGTCCCCACATCGCAAGGTGGGGTGAATGATCTTCGCTCCACAGAGCTGTCTCCACATCGCAAGGTGGGGTGAATGATCTTCGTTCCGCAGAGCTGTCCCCACATCGCAAGGTGGGGTGAATGATCTTCACTCCGCAGAGCTGTCCCCACAATGCAAGGTGGGGTGAATGATCTTCGCTCCACAGAGCTGTCTCCACATCGCAAGGTGGGGTGAATGATCTTCGCTCTGCAGAGCTGTCCCCACATCGCAAGGTGGGGTGAATGATCTTCGCTCCACAGAGCTGTCTCCACATCGCAAGGTGGGGTGAATGATCTTCGCTCCACAGAGCTGTCTCCACATCGCAAGGTGGGGTGAATGATCTTCGTTCTGCAGAGCTGTCCGCACATCGCAAGGTGGGGTGAATGATCTTCGCTCTGCACAGTTGTCCCCACATCGCAAGGTGGGGTGAATGATCTTCGCTCCACAGAGCTGTCTCCACATCGCAAGGTGGGGTGAATGATCTTCGCTCCACAGAGCTGTCTCCACATCGCAAGGTGGGGTGAATGATCTTCGCTCTGCAGAGCTGTCCCCACAATGCAAGGTGGGGTGAATGATCTTCGCTCTGCACAGCTGGCCCCACAACGCAAGGTGGGGTGAATGATCTTCAATCTGCAGGGCTGTCCCCACAATGCAATGTGGGGTGAATGATCTTCGCTCCGCAGAGCTGTCCCCACATCGCAAGGTGGGGTGAATGATCTTCGCTCTGCACAGCTGTCCCCACATCGCAAGGTGGGGTGAATGATCTTCGCTCTGCAGAGCTGTCCCCACATCGCAAGGTGGGGTGAATGATCTTCGCTCCACAGAGCTGTCTCCACATCGCAAGGTGGGGTGAATGATCTTCGCTCTGCAGAGCTGTCCCCACAATGCAAGGTGGGGTGAATGATCTTCGCTCTGCACAGCTGGCCCCACAATGCAAGGTGGGGTGAATGATCTTCAATCTGCAGGGCTGTCCCCACATTGCAATGTGGGGTGAATGATCTTCGCTCCGCAGAGCTGTCCCCACATCGCAAGGTGGGGTGAATGATCTTCGCTCTGCAGAGCTGTCCCCACATCGCAAGGTGGGGTGAATGATCTTCGCTCCACAGAGCTGTCTCCACATCGCAAGGTGGGGTGAATGATCTTCGTTCCGCAGAGCTGTCCCCACATCGCAAGGTGGGGTGAATGATCTTCACTCCGCAGAGCTGTCCCCACAATGCAAGGTGGGGTGAATGATCTTCGCTCCACAGAGCTGTCTCCACATCGCAAGGTGGGGTGAATGATCTTCGCTCTGCAGAGCTGTCCCCACATCGCAAGGTGGGGTGAATGATCTTCGCTCCACAGAGCTGTCTCCACATCGCAAGGTGGGGTGAATGATCTTCGCTCCACAGAGCTGTCTCCACATCGCAAGGTGGGGTGAATGATCTTCGTTCTGCAGAGCTGTCCGCACATCGCAAGGTGGGGTGAATGATCTTCGCTCTGCACAGCTGTCCCCACATCGCAAGGTGGGGTGAATGATCTTCGCTCCACAGAGCTGTCTCCACATCGCAAGGTGGGGTGAATGATCTTCGCTCCACAGAGCTGTCTCCACATCGCAAGGTGGGGTGAATGATCTTCGCTCTGCAGAGCTGTCCCCACAATGCAAGGTGGGGTGAATGATCTTCGCTCTGCACAGCTGGCCCCACAATGCAAGGTGGGGTGAATGATCTTCAATCTGCAGGGCTGTCCCCACAATGCAATGTGGGGTGAATGATCTTCGCTCCGCAGAGCTGTCCCCACATCGCAAGGTGGGGTGAATGATCTTCGCTCTGCACAGCTGTCCCCACATCGCAAGGTGGGGTGAATGATCTTCGCTCTGCAGAGCTGTCCCCACATCGCAAGGTGGGGTGAATGATCTTCGCTCCACAGAGCTGTCTCCACATCGCAAGGTGGGGTGAATGATCTTCGCTCTGCAGAGCTGTCCCCACAATGCAAGGTGGGGTGAATGATCTTCGCTCTGCACAGCTGGCCCCACAATGCAAGGTGGGGTGAATGATCTTCAATCTGCAGGGCTGTCCCCACAATGCAATGTGGGGTGAATGATCTTCGCTCCGCAGAGCTGTCCCCACATCGCAAGGTGGGGTGAATGATCTTCGCTCTGCACAGTTGTCCCCACATCGCAATGTGGGGTGAATGATCTTCGCTCTGCAGAGCTGTCCCCACATCGCAAGGTGGGGTGAATGATCTTCGCTCCACAGAGCTGTCTCCACATCGCAAGGTGGGGTGAATGATCTTCGTTCCGCAGAGCTGTCCCCACATCGCAAGGTGGGGTGAATGATCTTCGTTCCGCAGAGCTGTCCCCACATCGCAAGGTGGGGTGAATGATCTTCGTTCCGCAGAGCTGTCCCCACATCGCAAGGTGGGGTGAATGATCTTCGCTCTGCAGAGCTGTCCCCACATCGCAAGGTGGGGTGAATGATCTTCACTCTGCAGAGCTGTCCCCACAATGCAAGGTGGGGTGAATGATCTTCACTCTGCACAGCTGTCTCCACATCGCAAGGTGGGGTGAATGATCTTCGCTCCACAGAGCTGTCTCCACATCGCAAGGTGGGGTGAATGATCTTCGCTCTGCACAGCTGGCCCCACAATGCAAGGTGGGGTGAATGATCTTCAATCTGCAGGGCTGTCCCCACAATGCAATGTGGGGTGAATGATCTTCGCTCCGCAGAGCTGTCCCCACATCGCAAGGTGGGGTGAATGATCTTCGCTCTGCACAGTTGTCCCCACATCGCAATGTGGGGTGAATGATCTTCGCTCTGCAGAGCTGTCCCCACATCGCAAGGTGGGGTGAATGATCTTCGCTCCACAGAGCTGTCTCCACATCACAAGGTGGGGTGAATGATCTTCGTTCCGCAGAGCTGTCCCCACATCGCAAGGTGGGGTGAATGATCTTCGTTCCGCAGAGCTGTCCCCACATCGCAAGGTGGGGTGAATGATCTTCGTTCCGCAGAGCTGTCCCCACATCGCAAGGTGGGGTGAATGATCTTCGCTCTGCAGAGCTGTCCCCACATCGCAAGGTGGGGTGAATGATCTTCACTCTGCAGAGCTGTCCCCACAATGCAAGGTGGGGTGAATGATCTTCACTCTGCACAGCTGTCTCCACATCGCAAGGTGGGGTGAATGATCTTCGCTCCACAGAGCTGTCTCCACATCGCAAGGTGGGGTGAATGATCTTCGTTCCGCAGAGCTGTCCCCACATCGCAAGGTGGGGTGAATGATCTTCACTCAGCACAGCTGTCCCCACATCGCAAGGTGAGGTGAATGATCTTTGCTCTGCACAGCTGACCCAACATCGCAAGGTGGGGTGAATGATCTTTTCACCTCCCGATGTTTACCCATCACCTTCCCTTCTGAGTCTGCCACTCTAGTCAAAACATCTCGTTCCCTCCCAAATCCCATAATCACTGGGTCACAGAATCAACAGTGTAGTGAGGCTCGGCGTCTCACATCACTCAGGACGGTGCAAGACAAGCAGAGGTACGATTGGAGGGCGAGCAGGGATGGATTTACAGTCAATGGTGACCCCGTGTTCACCTTCATCTCTGGTTCTCCCTCCCCCAACACCACCCAGCCGCGCCCCACAGAACCCAAAGGGGGAAGCCACAGAAAACACCCAAATTCATCGCTGCTTTTTCACTTGTGAAAGCAGGCCTGTATGAATAACTGCTGAATTGAAATCCATGCTTACCTCTTGTCAAAATGACGGTAAAGTTGGTCAATATTGCGATGTGAGCTTTGAGGTGGGCGAACCTTGAAGTTGCTACTGAGCAACGAGATGTAATAATCAGCCAGTGGCATCATTGCAGCACAGGTAAGTGCTCGGCAGAATGAACCAGTCCAGTACAAGAGCAAATACCCCATCAACAAGATGCATTTGCTGCCACTCAGTATATTTCAGAGTCTCATTCAGTTTCAAAAATGAAAGTCAACTTCCTTACGACATCTCACAAAGTCAAAGAGGTTATTGCAGTAAATCCACGTGAGTGAGATGTCCGGTCAGTCCAAGTTCAATATCAGTGGCTCTGTCTCCAGGATTCTGCTCTTTGTCCTGGAGACTTTCTGAAGGTCAGTACCGAGAGTGATGGTGGTTAGAGCTGCCAGCACGTTACCAGCTGCAGCCATTATATCAGACCAGCATTGGTCCATTTTGAAAAGCAGAATTTAAACACGAGAACATGCTGGCATGCCCTGTTGGCATGGCAATTTGGATAGCTTTTCTTTCTGCACTGTTCCGTCACAAAATCATCAATTACATCATTGTAGGTAATATCTCGTAAAGATGCACTTTCAATCGTCAATGTTGCTGAATGTGTCAAATCTTTCCTGACCCATCGTACTTCGCAAATAATTTTTAACTCTTTTCAATACAAATAAAGGAATGTTCACGGGAAGGTTTTGTGACAGGTCTTGTTAGAAATAGTTTCAGAACGGTTTCCACATTTGGAAAGGTTGCCTGCAAACCATCACTTACAAGTCTGTACAAATCAACTTGTGATCTCAAAACACAGTGCTTCACTTCATCTTAAAAACATAGAAATATAGAAATTAGGAGGAGGCTATTCAGCTTTTTGAGCCTGTTCCACCATCCATTGTGGTCAAGGCTACTCATCCAACCCAAGAGCCTAATCACTCCTTCCCCCCCCCCCCATATCTTTTGAGCCCCTAAACCTGAAGTGCTGTATCTAACTGCTGCTTGCAAACACACAATGTAAAGTGATTTTTACCCATGCCCTCCTGGTAGAATTCACTTAATTTCTTATTGCAGCGCTTTATTAGCATTTCCATCCAAGCCTCTGTCAAAAGCACCCAAAATAAATTAACAGTTTTCCCCAGAGATTCACTTCTACTCTGTAGTTGCACCATTATTGAGTCACAAATAACCCTGACAGTCCCACTGATGATCTTCTCTTTCTCTTTAAATTTGATTTGATTGCCTCTAGTTTCATCGAGAAATAACTCCCTGCGTCTTGCATGCTTCTCATCAAATATATTGCAGGAATCTATATTCTTGTTAATGTTAGTGCCTCTGCTTCCATCGTGATTTAGGGGGCAATTCTCCAAGCCCCACGCCGGGCCGGAGAATCGCCGCAACCGTGCCACGATGTCCCTACGCCGGCGCGCGATACTCCGAGGTGCGGACAATCGGCACCGTTTGCGCCACCGCGTTTGGCATGGCACCGGCCGCTGGCTACTGGAATCGGCAGGGTCAACGATTCTCCGACACGGACGGGCCGAGCGGCCGCGTCAATACGACAGAGTCCCGCCGGCGCCGTTCACCCCTGGTTGCTGCCAGCGGGAACTCTGCGCAAATGGTTGGGGGCAGCCTGTGGGGGGGGATGGGGGCTCCTTCAGCGGGAGAGCCTCCGATGGGGTCTGGCCCGCGATCGGGGCCCACCAATCGGCGGGCCGCCGGGCCTACTTTCTGGTGAGGCCGGCCCCTGAACACCGACACTATATTGAGTCGGGGCCGGCGCGCTAAAGAAGCCCCCCGCGCATGCGCAGGTTGGCGCGGCACCCATTTGGCACCATGAACCGCTCCAGCACCATGCTGGCCCCCTGTGGGGACCAGAATCGGTTGTACCCGGGCCCGATTCGCGCCGTCGTGAAATGCGATATTTTTGACAGGAGGAGGAATTGGGAGAGAAGCTGGGTGCTGGGGGCTGGGACATGGGCCGAGGCCTTGTGGAGGGTAAATGTGTCCTCGTCATGTGCGAGGTTGAGCCTTATCCAGTTTAAAGTGGCACATAGGGCCCATATAACGGTGGTGAGGATGAGCAGGTGTTTTGAGGGCTGGAAGGTAGGTGGAGGCGGTACATGGGCGGGGGCGGGGGGGGGGGGTGGCTTGTCCGCGAATCACGTCCTCATGTTCTGGGCATGCCCAAGATTGTGGGGGTTCTCAGACGTTATATCCGAGTTTCTGGGTGTGAGGGTGGCCTCGAGTCCGGAGGTGGCAATGTTTGGTGTGTCGGAAGACCCGGGAGTGCGGGGGGCGGGGGGGGGAGGCCGACGTATTGGCCTTTCCCTCCCTGATTCCCCGGAGATGGAATTTGATATGTTGGAGGAACTTGGAGCCATCGAAGGCAGGGGTGTGGGTGTGAGACCTGGCAGAATTCCTGAGGTTGGAGAAGGTCAGGTTCGCTCTGCGGGGACCGGTAGAAGGGTTCTCCTGGAGGTGGAAACTGTTGAGGGGTCAGCAAGGGTGGGGGGGATGTTTCGGGGATCGGGGTAAGGATTTTAAAATAGGGATGGTAGGGTGTAGATGGGGCAAGGTGCCGGGGGTCTGGAGGATTGGGGTTGTTTGTTGGGTGAATATGATGTTCTTCTTATGCTTTTTGGTTGTTCTTTTGACATTCTGTATATTTATATTTTTGTTGAATAAAAATATTTTTTCGAAGAGTTAACAGCATTGCTGTGGATCTGGAGTAACATGTAGCCCACATTTCAGAGAATGGATCAGATGTATTTTTATGACAATCAATTCAGCATTAGGCTTTCAATCCAAGATTATAAATTCGTTCAAATTTCTCCATCTGTCGTGGTGGGATTTGAACCCATTCCCCCAGAGCATTACATTGGCTCTCTGGATCACAGACACTACGACAATGCGAACGCTTCATCAAAAAGAGGATTAAAGGTATGGAGAGGGAGAGAGAGAGTGAGGATTAGGCAGACAGACCGAGAGAGAGGGTTAGAGCGACAGAGTGAGAGGATTAGAGAGAGATAGAGGATTAGAGAGTGAGAGAGGATTAGAGAGAGGAGGGATACGATTAGACAAACAAAAAGAGAGGATTCTGGAGCGAGCAGATTAGAGGGAGAGAGGGGGGAGGATTAGAGAGACAAAGAGAGAGGATTACAGAGAGAGAGGAGGGGGATTACAGAGAGAGAGGATTCGAGAGAGAGAGGATAAGAGATAGAGATGAAGGATGAGAGAAAGGGGATTAGAGACAGAGAGAGAGGATTAGAGAGACAGAGAGGAATAGAGAGGCAGAGGATTAGAGAGACAGAGAGAGTACTAGAGAGACAGAGCAAGAGGATTAGAGAGACCAAGGGGATTATAGAGATGACAAGAGAACAAGAGATTAGAGAGGATTAGAGAAAGAGAGAGAGGGTTAGAGAGAGAGGGTTAGTGAGAAAGAGAATGGGAGGATTAGAGAGAGGGGTTTAGGGAGACAGAGTGAGGGGATTAGAGAGGATGAGAGAGAGAGGATTAGAGAGAGAGAGGGGATGAGAGAGAGAGAGGATTAACGAAAGAGAGGATTAGACAGACACAGAGAGAGGATTAGAGTGACAGAGCGGGAGAAGATTAGAGGAACAGAGAGAGAGAGGATTAGAGAGGCAGAGAGAGAGGAATGGAGAGCCAGACAGAGAGGATTATGAAATGAAAAATGAAAAAAAAAAGAAAAATGAAAATCGCTTATTGTCACGAGTAAGCTTCAACGAAGTTACTGTGAAAAGCCCCTAGTCGCCACATTCCGGCGCCTGTCCGGGGAGGCTGTAACGGGATTAGAGGGACAGAGACAGGATTAAAGAGACAGAAAGAGATTAGGAGACAGTTGTTTTTTCTTATTTCTGGGATGTGGGTGTTAGTGGCTGGGCCATCATTTATTGCCCACCCCTAACTGTGAACTGAGTGTCTCACTCTGCCATTTCAGAGGGTACTTAAGTGTTAACAGCATTGCTGTGGATCTGAAGTAACATGTAGGCCACATTTCAGAGAATGGATCAGGTGTATTTTTATGTGACAATCAATTCAGCATTAAGCTTTCTATCCATGATTAGAAATTGATTCAAATTTCAACAATTTGGATTGGATTTGTTTATTGCCACCTGTACCGAGGTACAGTGAAGAGTATTGTTCTGCGTACAGTTCAGACAGATCGCTCCGTACATAAAAAGAAAATACATAGGGCAAAAATAAAATACACAATGTACATACATAGACACAGACAGCAGGTGAAGCATACAGGAGTGTAGTACTACCCAGTAGAGAAGATGTGTGAAGAGATCAGGTCAGTCCATAAGAGAGTCATCTAGGAGTCTGATAACCGCGGGGAAGAAGATGTTTTTTGAATCTGTTTGTATGTGTTCTCAGACTTTTGTATCTCCTGCCCAATGGAAGACGTTGGAAGAGAGAATAAGCCGTGTGAGACGGGTCTTTGATTATGTCTCCCGCTTTCCCAAGGTAGCGGGAGGTGCAGAGAGAGTCAATGGACTGGGAGGCAGGTTCGTGTGATGGACTGGGCTGTGTTCACGACTATCTGAAGTTTCTTGAGGTCTTGGGGTGAGCAGTTGCCATACCAGGCTGTGATGCAGCCAGATAGGATGCTTTCTATGGTGCATCTGTAAAAGTTGGTAAGGGTTAATGTGGACATGCCGAATTTCCTTAGTTTCCTGAGGAAGTATAGATGCTTTGTGCTTTCTTGGCCGTAGTGTCGACGTGGGTGAACCAGGATAACTTGTTGGTGACAGGGGCTGGTTTAGCACAGTGGGCTGAACAGCTGGCTTGTAATGCAGAACAAGGCAGCAGCGCGGGTTCAATTCCCCTACTGGCCTCCCCGAACAGGCGCCGGAATGTGGCGACTAGGGGCTTTTCACAGTAACTTCATTGAAGCCTACATGTGACAATAAGCGATTATTATTATTATGTGCAAACATAGGAATTTGAAGTTGTCAACCATCTCCACCTTGGCCCCGTTGATGCTGATAGGAGTGTGTACAGTACTTTGCTTCCTGACGTCAACGACCAGCTCTTTAGTTTTGCTAACATTGAGCGAGGGATTGTTGTCGTTACGCCACTCCACGAGGTTCTCTATCTCCCTCCAGTACTCTACTCATCGTTGTTTGAGATACAAACTACCACGGTTGTGTCATCAGCAAACCTGCAGCTGGAGTTAGAACCAAATTTTGCCACACAGTCTCGTGTGTACAGGGAGTATAGTACGGAGCTAAGTACGCAGCCTTGCGGGGCCCTGGTATTAAGGACTATTGTGGAGGAGACGTTGTTGTTTATTATTACTGATTGTGGTCTGTGGAATAGAAAGTCGAGCATCCAGTTGCAGAGTGGAGAGCCAAGTCCTTGGTATTGGAGGTTTGATATGAGCTTGGCTGGGATTATGGTGTTGAAGGCAAAGCTGTAGTCAATAAATAGGAGTCTGACGTCGGAGTCCTTGTTGTCGAGATGTTCCAGGGATGCGTGTAGGGCCTGGGAGATGGTGGCTGCTGTGGATCAGATGTGGTTGTATGCGAATTGCAGTGGATCTAGGCATTCTGGGAATATGGAGTTGATGTGTCTCATGACCAACCTCTCGAAGCACTTCATAATGATAGAGGTCAAGGCCACCAGTAGTCGGTGAGGCACGTTACCTGGTTCTTCTTTGGCACCGGTATGATGGTGGTCTTCTTGAAGCAGGTGGGGACCTCGGAACGGAGTAGGGACAGGTTGAAGATGTCCATAAGCATATCTGCCAGCTGGTCCATGCAGGATCTGAGTGCACGACCAGGGACCCCGTCCGGACCCGTCACCTTCCGAGGGCTCACTTTCAAGAAGGCCGATCTGACTTTGGAAGTGTGATGGTATGTATGGGTGTGTCTGGGGCTGCTGGGGCAGTTGATAGAGGTTTGATGGTTTCTTGCTCAAACCGAGCATAGAATACATTGAGTTCACCGTGTCTTGTTATGCTCTTGGCGTAGCATAAGCTGCTTCCTTGATGTTCACTCTGACAAAGGAAAGTTCAGATGTGGTGATAACTTCAACACGAACCAGTCTGCTACAATCCACGTGGTGGGTGTGATGTTGAATCAACCCTGTGTCCGTACTCACTGAGTGTCTCCACTGGAAAGAGGAAGATCATGTGTGTGTGTCCTTTATATATGGGTTGGTGTAATGCCCCCCTGTGGTAGTGTCACCTCTGTGTGTATCGTGAATGACCATCGGTCATGTCCTATCTTACTGACCTATTGGTTGAGTATCTGTGTGTCATGTCTCTGGTGCTCCCTCTAGTGTCTAGCTGTTCTACGTGTACTTACAATTAACCCCTTGTGTATCTACAGTGATGCATATCACCACACACCAGGGAGGGGTGTATAGCTGCCGGAGATTCGACTCGGCTTTGCTTTGTAGCCCGTTAAGCCTTGCCACAGCCGACGAGATTCCGTGACGTTAGTCTTGATCTGATATTGTCTCTTGGCATCCCTGATGACTTTGCGAAGGTCGTACCTGGATTTCTTTCATAGGTAAGGGTCGCCTGACTTGAACGCCTCAGACCTGGTCTTCAGTAGGGAGTCAATCTCCCAATTAAACCATGGTTTCTGGTTGGGGTTTACTGTTTTCTTCGGGACGCAGTCATCCACACATTTGCTGATGAAGTCTGACGGTGGTGGCATACACATCTAGGTTGGTTGTTGAGTTCTTAAATATGGACGCGTCCACTGACTCCAAGCAGTCACATCGGAGCTGTTCTGTTTCCTCGGACCAGCACTGCAGGACCTTCTTAACTGGATTCTCCCACTTCAGTTTCTGCTTGCATGCCGGGAGAAGGAGCACTGACTTATGGTCCAATTTTCTGAAGTGCAGTCGGGGGAAGGATCGGGAGGCACCCTTGATTTTTGAGTAGCAGTGGTCGAGAGTGTTGCCGCCCCTGGCGTGACAGGGGATGTGCTGGTGGAATTTTGGCAGTACGCTCTTGAGGTTGGCCTGGTTGAAGTCCCCGGCTACTATCAACAAGGCCACCGGGTGTTCTGTTTCATTCTTACTTATAGCTGTGGACAATTCGTCCAGCGCCTTCTTCAATTCTGCCTGGGATGGGATGTGGACCACTGTGATAATGACTGAAGTGAACCCATGTGGAAGGTAGTACAGGCGGTACTACACTGTCAGGTATTCCAGGTCCGTGGAGCAGTAGGTTGGCAGGGTCGCCACATCCAAGCACCGGGAGAAGTTGATCAGGAGGCAAACACCTTCACCCTGAGAACACCGTGCGGTGCGCCCGATGAATTGAGAAGCCCTCAGGTTGTATGGCACAGTCTGGTGAGGCAGGGGTGAGCCAGGTCTCTGTGAAACAGAGCACACAGCAGTCTCTTCCTTCCCTCTGAGAGGGAAGTCCAGTGTTGTTTGTCCAGCTTGTTTTCGATCGCTTGGACGTTTGCCAGGGGTATGCTGGGGAGAGGAGTCTTGAAACTGCATTGCTTTGTCTAACCTGCAAACGGCCCCGTTTCCCTCGCTTCCTCGGTCAGTGGCTGCTATTGGATACTCCTGGGATCCGATGGGAGAATTGTGACCTTGTGAAAGGTAAGTGGCTGCGCCTGGCGGGGTCCTGGGGCGCTGGGCCTGATTTCGGGGTAGTGTCTGGCAGGGTCCCGGGCGCTGGTTGCGGTTTTGGAGTTGACCGGGGGGGGGGGGGGGGGCATGCTGCCGATCCAGTTGGGCCCCTGGGTTCTGCGAGGACTTGCCCACCTTGCGGCGTGTTTGAGTCCTCGCGCGGGGTCTCTCCGTTCCAGGGGTCTTTCATCTGGGTTTGGGTCGCAGGTAGGGGCTTCCTGTCATGGTGGGATTTGAACCCAGGTCCCCAGAGCATGCCCCTGTCCTCTGGATTACTAGACAATATCACAATACGAACACCTCACCAAGAAACAAGATTAGAGGTATGGAGAGAGACAGAGTGAGGATTAGAGAGACAGAGAGAGAGAGAGAGAGAGAGACAGAGAGGGAGGATCAGGGAGACAGAGAGAGAGAGAGAGAGAGGACCAGGGAGACAGAGAGAGAGAGAGAGAGAGAGAGGGAGACAGAGAGAGGATCAGGGAGACAGAGAGAGAGAGAGAGAGAGGATCAGGGCGACAGAGAGAGAGAGAGGATTAGAGAGAGGGGGTAGGATTATAGAGGCAAAACGGGAAGATTAGAGAGAGGGGGGAATTTTAGAGAGAGAGAGCAGGAGAGAGACAGGATTAGAGACTGAGAGGATTAGACAGGCAGAGAGAGAGAATTTGAGTAGGGGAAAGTGGTTACAGTGGGAGAGAGAGAATTAAAGAGACAGAGATAGAGAAAGAATGAAAGAGAGAGTGAGGGCACGAGAGTGACAGAGATATAGAGAGGTTAAAAACAAATTACTGCAGATGTGGGAATCTGAAATCAAAGAGAAAATGCTGGAAATTCTCAGCAGGTCTGGCAGCATCCGTAGGGAGAGAAAAGAGCTAACAATTCAAGTCCAGATGGCCCTGTGTCAAAGGTCAGAGAGTGGATAAGAGAGAGAGAGGATTAGGAAAGAGAGAGGATTCGAGAGATGGAGAGAGAGAGAGAGAGGATTGGATAGAGAGAGAGAGGCAGAATTAGACTGACAGAGAGAGAGGATTAGAGAGAGAGAAAGAGGAAGGGTGAGACAGAGAGAGAGAGAATTAGAGAGACAGAGAGAGAGGATTGCCGAGACATAGGATTAGAGAGAGAGAGCATTAGAGGGAGAGGATTAGAGGGAGAGAGAGAGGATTAGAGAGGGAGGGAGAAAAGATTAGTGGGAGTAGATTAGATGGAGAGAGAGAGGATTAGAGAGACATAGTGAGAGAGAGGATTAGAGACACTGAAAGAGAGATGGTTAGAGAGAAAGAGAGTGGCAGGATTAGAGAGAGAGAGAGAGGATTAGAGAGAGTGCGAGATGATTGTAGTTACGGGAGAGAGAGAGCATTAGAGAGAGTGAGGAGAATAGAGAGAGGATGGGGGGAGAGAGTGAGAGAGGGGATTAGAGAGACAGAGAGAGAGAGTATTAGGGAGACAGAAAGGATTGGAGAGAGAGAGGATAAGAAGGAGAGAGAGAGAGACAGGATTAGAGTGACTGAGAGAGAGAGGATTAGTGAGAGAGAGGGTGAGAGAGGATTAGGGCGAGAGAAGATAGAGGGAGAGACTGAAAGAGATAGGGTTAGGGAGAAAGAGATGATTAGAGAGACAGAGAAAGAGGATTACAGAAACAGACAGACTGTCATGGGAATGTCACTTTAAGAAATGTTTGTCTGCTCAAGCGGCTGCAGTGATGTCAGAGTGTGGGTAGAGCTGAGCTCTAGCTCTGCTTTTTAGTTTCCCTTTGAGGAAAAGCTTGGGTGTGTCTGTGTTTTTTAGATTTGCTTTAGTGTTGGAGCTGCAGCCAACCAAAGAAGGTGTAATTTTGATCTCTGCCATCTAAAGACTATCTCTAGATCATTTGGTGAGTTCAGAGTGATAACTGCTCTCAGTAGAAAATTTAAACCTGATCTCTGTGTTAAAGAGGGTCTTTTGTCTTCCGGACGTTGTTTGGGAATTTATTAAGGGGTATCTATAGAGTACTGTATTATTTGGGGGATTTATTGGTGTTGATAGTTGTTAAAATGTTTACTGTGGATTTATAAAGTGTTAACTGGTTTCATAAATAAACATTGTTTTAATTTAAAAGTACTTCAGCTCTCTGTGGCACCACACCTGCAGCTGTGTGTTCCCCACAACCACAATCTATTAAAAGTTGTGGGTCAGGTGAACTCCATGATACACTTTGGGGCTCTCTAAACCCTGGCCTATACCAATGAGAGGCAAAGAGAGAGAGGGGGGGGGGGGGGTTAGAGACAGAGGGAGGGATTAGAGAGAGAGGGAGGGATTAGACAGAGAGAGAGAGAGGATTAGACAGAGAGAGGATTAGAGGGAGAGAGGATTAGAGGGAGAGAGGATTAGAGGAGAGAGAGGATTAGGGAGAGAGAGGATTACAGAGAGAGAGAATTAGGGAGAGAGAGGATTAGAGAGAGGATTAGAGGGTGAGAGGAGTAGAGAGACTGAAAAAGAGATGGTTGGAGAGAGTGGATTAGAAAAGGAGAGAGAGAAAGGATTAGGGAGACAGAGTGGGAGGATTGCAGAGACAGACAGAGAGAAGATTAGAGAAAGAGAGAGAGAGAGAGAGAGAGAGAGAGAGGATGAGAGAGAGGGTTAGAGAAAGAGAGAGAGGATTTGCGAGACAGAGAGAGGGGGGATTAGAGGGAATGTTTTAGAGGGAGAGTGAGAGAGAGAGCATTAGAGAGACTGAAAGAGAGGTGGTTAGATAGAGAGAGTGCTGGGATTAGAGAGAGGGAGAGAATTTGCGAGAGATGGAGAGCGAGAGAGGATAAGAGGTATGGGAGAGAGAGAGGATTAGAGAGAGAGGATTAGAGAGAGAGGATTATAGAGAAAGAGAGGATTAGATGGAGAGAGAGACAAGATTAGAGCATCAGAGAGAGAGGATTAGAGAGAGAGGATTAGAGAGAGAGAGAGGATTAGAGAGAGAGAGGATTAGGGAGAGAGGATTAGGGAGAGAGGGGGGATTAGAGACAGAGAGAGGGGATTAGAGACAAAGAGAGAGGATGAGAGAGAGAAGGAGGTTTAGAGATGAGAGGATGAGAGAGTGAGAGAGATGGGATTAGAGACAGAGAGAGAGGATTAGAGATGGAGAGGGGATTAGAGAGAGAGGATTAGAGAGAGATTTAGTGAGAGCGAGAGAGAGAGGATTAGAGGAGAGGGGGAATTAAAGGGACTGAGTGAAAGGATATACTGAGGGCAAGTGGATTGGAGAGAGAGAGAGAGGATTAGAGGGAGAGAGAGGATTAGAGAGACAGAGAGAGGATTAGAGAGACAGAGAGAGGATTCGAGAGACAGAGAGAGGATTAGACATTAGGGAGAGATAGCAAGAGAGGATTGGAGGTTCAGGAGAGTAGTGGGGGGGAGAGAGAGGGAGAAGTCGGAGGGGGGAGAGAGAGGGAGAAGTGGGGGGGGGGGGAGAGGGAGAGGTGGGGGAGAGGGAGAAGGGGGAGAGCGAGTAGTGGGGGGGGAGAGAGAGGGAGAAGTCGGAGATGGGGGATAGAGAGGGAGAAGTGGGGGGGATAGAGCGAGTAGTGGGGGGGAGAGAGAGGGAGAAGTCAGAGGGGGGGAGAGAGAAGGAGAAGTGGGGGGTGGGGGAGAGAGCATGAGTAGTGGGGGGGGAGAGAGATGGAGAAGTGGGAGGGGGGGAGCACGAGTAGTGGGGGGGGAGAGGGAGTGAGTGGAGTGGGTTGTCCACCCCCGGATGCAATATCTCAGCCGCCCTGCCATGGCAGGACGGTGACGAGGACACGGCCACTGGTTGCCCTGTGGCTGATGGGCACAGCCCACTGACGCACCGGTGAGGAGGACGTGTTGTTAACTGCCCGTTGGACGCAGAAAGTGACCAGGGGTTAGGCTGGCCGCATGTCAGCAGCGCGACCAGGCCACCGGGACACACAGGTATCCCATGGCAGGCGGCTGCCGAGGTGTCGACTAACCTCCGTCTAACATGTCCCGTTTCTCTGCCCCCCCCCCACCCTTCTGTAGGTGATGATAATGTATTCAAACCGAACGGCGATATTCAGCGCAGTGATTGGGGCCGCTGCACTGCTGTTGGCCATCCAGCAGCGTCCACAGCCACATCCCACAGTGGATGCAGGGGCAGCTGCAGCAGCAGAGGGAATGGCCGCGGAGTGGCCCGTCGTTGAGCAGCATGTGAGGGAGGAGGAGGAGACATTGATGGTGGAGCCAGGGCGCCAGAGGCGACGAGCAAGGCCTAGGGTGTACCATGGCCGGCTCTCTTTCGAGACAATGCCGGACATCACCTACAGGAGGAGACTCCGGCTGAGTAGGCAGACGGTGATACATATCTGCCAACTCGTGGCGCACCTCGCCCCCAGTGGAATGGGGGGGGGACACGCGATCCCGGTTGCCATCAAGGTGACGGTGGCACTTTACTTTTATGCGAGCGGCTCCTTCCAGTCTCCGAGCGGGGACCTATCCGGGATCTCCCAGGCATCGGTGCACAGGTCCATCCGGGATGTGACCAACGCCCTCTATGCCATCGCCGACCGCGACATCACCTTTCCCGAGGACAGAGCAAATCAAGACGCACGAGCTCGTGCATTTGCCACCGTGGCCGGGATACCGATGGTCCAGGGGGCATTGATTGTGTTCACGTCCCCATGCGCCTGCCTGCAGGCAACAGGGAAGTGTTCACAAACAGGATGGGGACAAACTCTATGAACATCAGGTGGTATGTGACCCCCACATGAAGATCATGCACGTGTGCGCAAGGTTCCCTGGCAGTGTACGATGCGTGTATTCTGGCGCAGTCGTTCATCCCTGCGATGTTTGAGGGGACGTCCCCCCCTGGCTGAGGGGCTGGTTGCTAGGCGACAGGGGTTATCCACTGAGGTCTTGGCTGATGACGCCCATACGGAGGCCTCAGACCAACGCGTAAACCCGATACAACGAGGCCCATACAGCAACCAGGGGTGTGGTGGAGCGCTGCCTTGGCCTCCTGAAGATGAGATTCAGGTGCCTGGACCGCTCCGGAGGGGCCCTGCAGTACCAGGCCGACAGGGTCGCTCACATTGTTGTGGTCTGCTGTGCGCTGCACAACATCGCGATGCAGAGGGGAGATGCCCTGGTGGAGGAGTCGGAGGGAGAAGCCACTGGCAGTGGTGCCAACACGGAGGAGGAGGAGGAGGAGGAGGAGGAGGTGGAGGAGGAGGGCGGTGGAGTGGCGGGCTCAGCACGCAGACACGACCCGGGTGCTGGTAATGTCCAGGAGGCTGCACGACGGACCCGGTGAGGACAGCGGGCATGCGACGCCTTGGTGGCAGCAAGATTCACTACCACCTGCATCGCCAGTCGTGCAGACGGTCAGCACACAACTCCCACCACCCCCACCCCCGCACCCCCACTCTGCGTACACTGCTCCACTTCGACATCACCCTTACCACTGGGTCCAGACGGTATGGCACGACATTGATGGCTGTGTCAGCGGGTGTGATCAGTGCCATGTGGAATGATGACAGCCCGCTCTGCGATGAGCTGTGAGCTCAGAATCGTTAGAGAGAGTCTGACTCATGGCAATAGCTGAACCATCCATCTCGGTGGCCGCTGAGTTCGTCACAGACACTCCATCACGTGCCCGCGTGGGCTAGCTGTGGGAGGGGGTGGGGGGGGGGGGGGGAGAGAAGGGACTGCACACCCGGCCCCGAAGTTTCACCGCTCGTCAACCCAGCGACCCTCGGTCACCATCACGATCCCCGTGGCAACGGAAAAATCACAGTCTTACAAGTTAGGTGCAACAGTGAGTTTAATGGTGAATATTGTGTACAGATGCCCTAGCCCCTACAACTAAACTGTGCCCTTCACCCGTGCCAACTTACTCTGTGTCCCTCTTCATTGCCTTACGACTACTTACCACTACGTCTAAGTGAATCCCCAGATGGTACAGCAGGAGTGGAGGCGGACTGCTGATAATCACCCCCTGCGACATGTCTCCCCGTCGGCACTCGTTTCCTGGGGCGACCCGGCCTTGATGGGCCAGGCTGCTCTGCGGGCGTTTCGGATGACGTGGTGCCACCTTGCTCTGCCCGCTGCCAACCTGATGCACCAGGGATGGGACGGGGGGAGGCCGAGCGTTCCGGGACGTCCCGTGATGGAGTTAATGGGATGGGCCCCGGAACCTCCTCCTCCCTCGGGGAGCCCGGTGGCCCCCGGGCCTCACTGTGGGACGGAGGTGTGAGCGGGGAGGTGCCCCGTCGCCCCACCAACACCTGGTGCTGCCAGTCCTGGAGGCCTGCAACGGTATCCACCAGGATCCGAAGGTTTGCAGAGACGGAGTCCAGGGAGTGAGACATTCCCGCCAGGGACTGTGCGACCTCAACCTGTGAGTGCACGACGCCATGCAGCACGTGTGTCAGGCAGTCGATACTCTCCGCGACTGACTGGTGGGACTGTGCCATGGCCTGCTGGGACTTTGCCATGGCATGCTGGGACTGGGCCATGACCTGCTGGGACTGTGCCATGGCGTACTGGGACTGGGCCATGACCTGCTGGGACTGTGCCATGGCGTACTGGGACTGGGCCATGGCCTGGTGAGACTCGGCCAGGGCCCGTAGCGCACGGCCATGTCAGTTTTGGCTCTGGCGTATTGCTGCCTGTGAGAGGGCAGCCCTGTCCAGGGCCGAGGATGACTCGTGCAAATTAAGCCCAACGCCTTGCAGAACCTGACCCACGGCCAAAACCGTTTCACCCATTTCCTCGACCCTGGATGCCACCCGTGCGGTGTCGGGCTGGGTGGCTGCCATGAGCGGCACCACGCCCTGCTCCTGGGCATGGTTTGACTCCTCTAACTGCGTCTGCAGCTGCTGGAAGACGGCCCTCTTCCCCTCATTGTGTCCCTGGGTTTCAAAATACATCGGCTGTCCACATGGGTCGAGTAAATCCAGGAACCCGGGAAACGTCTGGCCGCCAGCTGAATGCTGGGCCTGGGCTGCCCTCCGACCGTCCAGCCCCTCGGCTGCTCCGACCTCCACCTGCTGTACCGGCTCAGCTGTGTGGTGCACACCAGACCGTGACCCAGGAGCCTCATCACTTAATTGCCCAAGCGAGGTGAGTGTCTCTGGGATGGTGGGTGGTGTGGGAGACAGCAGTGCCGCAAGCTCTAGGTCCTCGTCCGTCAGAAATTCAGGAGTGTCCTGGTCCCAGTCATGTTCCAGCGCAGGCTGCACTTGGCCCAAGTCTGGTTCTCCCTCAGGTGACGCTGTTGAGTGTGTCGCTGTCCTGTGTGCTTCCTGCTCGAGGGTCTGGGGTTCGGAGGATGGCACTCTTGGCTGACCTCCTGCCACCCTCTGGTGTGCGGCCCTGGGTGCGGTGGTCGTGGCAGATGGGCGCCTGTCTGTGGCACCAGACGGCCCTGGACGTTCGTCATCACGCCCTAGGGAACAGAATAATACGGGGTTAGTTAGACACGCTTCTCCGGGCATAGGATGGTCCAGTGGGTAGAGAGTGAGGGGACCGAGGATGGGGGGTCCAGTGGGTAGAGTGTGTGGGGACCGAGGATGGGCTGGGGAGTTGTCATGCAGGGTTGACTCAGTTGGTTCTGCACCTCCAACCTCGCATTGCGCGACCTCCCGGGTGGCAGATCCCCCAGCAAGGTCCAGTGCCCTCTGTTCAAAGACTGTCAGGGGGTACAGAATGGGCGAACCCCCTCCGGTCCTGTTCCGCTCCCGGCTGTTGTGAGCAGCCTTGTCCTGTTGAGGGGGGGGGGGGGGGGGGGGGGGGGGGGGCATGGATAGATCATCACAATTCGGCAGGTATCAGCAGGCCGTTCAGATATTGGCACAGGTTGGGGGGGAAAGTTGCAGCTACACCATGGCATCTCTCCAGGGGGGTCGCAGCGCTCATGTGGGTCTGTGACAACTTTGTTAACCACCCTCCACTCACTCTGCCCCCCCCTCCCCTCCCCCTCGTGCCCGGGGGGGGAGGTGGGTAATGAGAGACATTGGGAGGGGGGGGATTGTTGTGACCTGGGGGCACCCTCTTGGCACACACCCTGGCAGCCCTGGTGAGGTCGTGGAGCTTCTTGCGACACTGCTCCCCGGACTGAGGGGTCTGCCCCACAGCACTGACTGCCGTGCCCACCTCACACCAGGCCCGTCGCACTACGCTGGCAGGGTGGCGATGCCCTCTTCTAGGGCAGATGATGCCCCTCCGTTGCTCCACCTCATCGAGGAGGGTCTCGAGGTCACTCTCACCGAACCTCGGGGCGGCCCTCCGTGGCTCCGACATTTTCACCCCCTCACTTGTTGTGGTCGCTCGCGCCCTTTTACGACGCGGAGCGGCGTCACTCGGGCGTCATTCTGCCGTCATTCGGGGGTCGCGGGCTTTTGCTGTCATTCCCCACGTGTTTCACGCGGCCCCGCTCCTAGCCCATTTCCGGGGCCAGCATCGATCGGGAACGGGGCCGTTTAGAGCCGTTGTGAAACTCGGCTGAGTTCACGACGGCCTTCCCAATTCCGCGCGGGAGCGGAGAATCGCACCCAAGGAGAAGATTAGAGAGGCAGAAAGAGTGGATTAGAGAGACAGAGTGAGAGGATTATAGAGACAGAGAGAAGATTAGAGAGAGAGAGAGGATTAGAGAAACTGAGATAGAGCATTAGAGAGTCAGGGAGAGAGTGGATTAGATAGATAGAGAGAAAGAGGATTAGAGAGAGGAACTAGAGAGAGAGAGAGAGAGAAAGGACTAAAGAGACAGAGAGGAATAGATAGAGGGAGAGGGTGAGAGAAATGGAGTGAGAGAGGAAGATGGAGAGATGCATAGAGAGGATTAGAGGAATGGAGAGAAAGAGATGATTCGAGCTATGGAGAGAGAAATAGAATAATGGAGAGAGGTTTAGAGTCTGCAAAAAGAGATATTGAGGATTAAAGGTACAGAAAGAGAGGGAGTGTAATGTTCTTGTCAGATGGCCTGATTTATATTACAAGAATACTTGTAGCTAAAGCTATAAACGATTTATTAACATTAACTGGGTAAATTATATACAAAACAACAGATGAATAACAGTCGCATCATGCTCAAGCAACCTCTCTCTCCAGCTCCCTCCAGCCAGTCTGCCAGTCTGCCATCACTTGACTCTAACATTCACTTATACACTAGTGGTCAGTTGGTGAATTAGAACACAACCATGCTATCACTACATCCCCTTTCCTTTGAAGGAATAAATGATACATTATCATCAGTACATTAACATGTGATATCATGAGCCTGTGGGTCTAACAGTATTATTGTTTTTTTTGGCAGCACGGTGGCCTAGTGGTTAGCACTGCAGTCTCACGGTGCCGAGGTCCCAGGTTCGATCCCGGCTCTGGCTCACTGTCCGTGTGGAGTTTGCACGTTCTCCCTGTGTTTGCGTGGGTTTCGCCCCCACAACACAAAGATGTGCAGGGTAGGTGGATTGGCCACGCTAAATTGCCCCTTAATTGGACAAAATGAATTGGGTACTCAAAAATTATAAAAAAATAATTATTTTTTAAAAAATTTTAAACTGGTTTAGCAAATATATATATAGAGCAGCAAGCATAGTACAAATTGATTCGACCAGGTTTTCTTCTGACTTATTGATCTTCTCAAAGTTTGACCTTGCTGCTCAGAACTTGTAGATCCAATATTCGCCATGACATCCTCATGCTCAGGAACTGCTGAACTATCTGACACTCCAGCTGACATTGATTATGATGTAGATTCATCATCCATCACGTTGTTGTGAAAGTCTTCCCTAGTTTTCAAGTCTGTGCGACGATTTCTTCTTCAAACCAACCCTTCTTCTGTCAGTGCGTTGTAGGAACGAGGTGCTACCTCTTCGTACAATGGCTTTTCTCGACCAATTGCCTGAATCTTTTACTCTTACGATGCCATCACTACTCAGAGGTGGTAAAGTTCTGTACACTTTATCATAGAACTGCTTTTGTTTTGCTTCAATGTTTTGCATTTCCTGCAATACCATTGCATTCTCCTTCTTTGCCAAGTATGGAAGTGTGGTACGCAACCTTCTATTCATGAGTAACTCTGCTGACGATCTATCATGTGACAATGGTGATGCTCTGTAACTCAATAGTGCGAGATATGGATCAGATTGGCTGTCCATTGTTTTCTTCAACAATTGCTCAACAACATGTACATCTTTTTCGGCTTTTCCATTGGCTTGTGGATACAATGGACCAGACGTGATGTGATTGAAATCATATGTGACAGTGAAGTGTTGCCACTCTTTACAGCTACAACAAGGGCTGTTACCACTCACGACGACTTGCGGTATTCCATGTGCAGCAAAGACTGATTTGGTATGCAGTATTACACTGCTTGCCGTTATGCTTCACAGTTCAGCCATTTCGGGATAGTTTGAAAAATAGTCTATGATCATTAAATAATCTTTCCCTCGTCGGTGAAGGAGATCCATAGCTAGTTTATGCCGTGGCGCTGTAGGTAATTCAGGGGCTGGATTCTCCATTTTGGAGACTAAGTCCCCATGCCGTTGGGAAAACCGTGGTCTTTTACACCAGAAAACTGCCATCAAAAGGCCACAGATTCCCCGTTTTGCTGGGGGCTAGCAAGGAGCCATCATAGAGCTCGCAGCTCCAGCTGCCGATAAGACCCTCAGCACTTCCAGGTCAGAGGCTGCGCACGGGCATTGCAGCAGCCTGCAGCGGCTGCACAGTGCTCCATGGCGGACTCAGCCCGCAGACCAGGGGCGGGATTCTCCCCTACCCGGCGTGATGGAGGGTCCCGGCGTAGGGGAGTGGCGCCAACCACTCAGGGGTCGGGCCTCCCCAAAGGTGGGGAATTCTCCCCACCTTTGGGGGCCAGCCCCGCGCCGGAGCGGTTGGCACCAGAAGACTGGCACAAAAAACCGGCGCCCCCGGCAGCGGGGCTGGCCGAAAGGCTTTCGCCACTGACGTCACTGCCGGCGCATGCACGATGTGGGGTTCTCTTCCGCTTCCGCCATGGCGGAGGCCGTGGCGGCCACGGAGGAAAATAGTGCAGCCAGGGCACTGGCCCGGAGTCTGAGCGGGGGGCCCCGATCACGGGCCAGGCCACCGTGGGGGCACACCCCGGAGTTCGATCACCCCCCGCCCCCCCAGGACCCCGGGGCCCGCTTGCGCCGCTGATCCCGCCGTTCCAGAGGTGGTTCAAACCTCGGCGGCGGGAGAGGCCTCCCAGCGGCGGGACTTCGGCCCATCTGGGCCGGAGAATCACCGCAGGGGCCCCTCCGATTGGAGTGGCGAGATTCCGCCGCCGCCACTTCCCGGGTGGCGGATAATCTCTGCCACGGCGAGGGCGGGATTTTCGGCGGCCCCAGGCGATTCTCCGACCCTGCTGGGGTTTGGAGAATTTCGCCCCTGGACTGCCAAAATAGTGCCCCGAGTTGGCCGCTCGCGCACTTCGGATTGCCCGCACACATTGCCCCCAGCCCCTCCCCCCACCTGCTGATCGGCCCTCCCCCGCTGTGGTAGCCCCGAACTGAGACCGCAGCCACAAAGCGAGGTTCCCGAACAGCTGGACCATGAAAGTCCCACGCCGTCGGGAATTTGACCAGTCGGGGACGGAGCATCGCGGGGTGGGCCTCAGGCAATGGTCTGAGGCGGTGGATATTCAGCGCGGTGTACTCCATGAGTACGCCAATTTTCGGGGCGGGGAGAATTTAACAACCGGCACTGCCCCTGCCGATTTCGGCACCTAAACGGATTCTCCGCCCCATCGGCGAACATGATTTTGGCGTCGGGGAGCGGAGAATCCAGCCCCAGATATTTGTATAGGTTTTCTTGTTTGCTTGCAACGATGCGTCTGGCATGTGTCATAATAACTGACCATCCTGTCAATATCCTGGTGTATACCTGGCCAGTAAACAGAGTCACAAGCTCTCCGTTTACATTTTTCAATCCCTGCATGTCCTTCATGTATCCTCTTTAGTACATCCTTGCAAAGAGATTGAGGTATAACTATAGTGTTTGAACAAAGCATCATTCCATTAATGATACTGATGTCAGATCTTATATTGTCCAACTCCAGACGTTGACCTCTGGGCCAGTGTGAGTTGATGTTCTTCATCACCTCTTGAAGAGTTTGATCCTTCCAGGTCTCTTCGTGGATCTCACATAGTTTTGTATCTGATACTGATAGTAGTGTGGAAATAAGATTGACATACAGATCTACATCTTCAGCAATTTCACTACTAATATTTTGCATCGGTGCTCTCGATAATGCATCCGCTAAGAACAAATATTTGCCTGGCGTGTAGATGAGATTGAAGTCATAGTGTTGTAACTTCATCATCAACCCCTGAATGCGCGGAGACATCTGGTTGAGATGGACGATGATCTGTTTCAACTGTGAAAGTTGGAAGCCTAATTACTAGTCGTGGAATTTCTCCGAGCCTACAACTAAACCCAGACATTCTTTTACTATTTGAGCGTACCTCTGCTGTGTTGTTGTCATGGATTGTGATACATACACGATTGGTTTCCAATCGCCATGCTCGAGTTGCAAAGAACTGCTCCTAGACCATCTTTGGACACGTCAGTTGACACTTTAATCTGCTCAGATGGGTCAAAAAATGTGAGAACCGATGTGGTGGTGGGTGAGGCCTTGAGCTTCTTCCATTCTTGCTCATGCTGCTCTGTCCAAGTGAAATCCATTGTCTTGTGCAGAAGATCACATAGATGTGTTGCTTTTGCTGAAAGGTTTGGAATGATTTTCTCTATAAAATTGATTGTACCCATCACTCTGAAGATGGCTTTCTTGTCGTGTGGTTTTGGCATGTTGAGAATTTCTTGGATTTTGTCCTTTTCAGGTTCAATGCCCCAAATTGACACTTATGCTTATTGAGCTTCAGCCCATTTCTCCTGACGCTCATTAGAGCATTAAGCAACCTCGCATTGTGCTCTTCTATGGTTGAGCCCCAAACTATGATATCATCCACGTACACACCAGCACCTTCGATGCCTTCGATTATGTGCTGTGTGGCACGGTGAAAAAGGTTTGATGCTGAAATTATGCCAAAAAGCATTCTCAGAAAGCAATACCATCCAAATGGCGTATTAAATGTGCAATATCTTGTACTTTGTTCCTCTAGCTTTAATAGCCAGAAACCTTGAGTGATGTGTTGGCTTGTGTAGGCTTGAGAGATGAACAGACACTTCCAACACAGATGAAGGTTCAACTCAATTTTATTAACTTCTTCTAACTAACTGACACACGATGACTGTGGGTCTAAATAATGCTAACTTGAACTGGAGACCTAAGCCTTGTCCGAACCAGTTGATTCTCTCAGCACGTGTTGTGAGTCTGTGCTGGGCTGAATGAGTTCCTGTTACACTCAGAGGCAGCACCCAGAATGAGCGGGAACTGTGGTGCCCTCTGCCTTTATAGTGTGTGTATTCTAACTGGTGATTGGCTGCGATGTTTGTACATGTTGATTGGTCCTAGTGTGTGTCCATCAGTGTGTGACTGCACCATGATATATTGGTATATATTATGGCATTGAGATTTGTCAAGTTTCATAAAGAATTATGCACCAGCCATCTCAGATGCGATTTCCTCAGGCTTTGCTATTTGGGAATGTTCTCTTTTGATATTCTCGATAAGATCTTTAGGATCCATGCATATGCAAATATTGCCATTCTTTTTCTTTACACAAACCATGGAGTTTACCCAGTTGGTAGGTTCTTCTATCTTTCTGATTACTTTTAATTTAGTAATTCTGGCCAGGTTGAAGAATCACCGGGGGGCGGCGTGAATCCCACCCCGCCGCTCAGACACCGGCTGCCGAATTCTCCGGCGCCGGTTTTCAGGTGGGGGGGGGGATCATGCCGCGCCGGTCGGGGGCCGTTGGTAGCGGCCCTCCCAGCAATTCGCTGGGCCCCGATGGGCCAAGCGGCTATCCGTTTTCGGCCAGTCCCGCCGGCGGGAAATAGACATGGTCCATCCCGGCGGGGCCTGGCTTGGAGGGCGGCTTGCGGAGTCCTCGGGGGGGGGGGGGGAACCGGCCTGGGGGCGCGCTCCACGGTGGCCTGGCCCGCGATCGGGGCCCACTCTTTCCCTCCGCACCGGCCCCTGTAAGGCTCCGCCATGGCCGACGCGGAGAGGAAACCCCCTGGTCCTTCGCCGGTGGTTGACTCAGTGCCAACCCCTCCAGCGCCGGCCTAGCCCCCGGAAGAGTGGAGGATTCCGGGCGGCCCGATCCCGGAGTGGTTGGCGCTGCTCTTGGCGCCAGTACGGGCCACCCTGCCAATTGGGGAGAATCCCGCCCAGTGTCTAGCTCTCTTTTGAGGCAGATGCTCTTCTTGGTGCCTTGTTGCATCCTCTTTGAATTGTTTCTTGTAGGTAAATGGTAATGGACCATAACTTGTGCACACATCGCTGAATTTGCTGACAAAGGGCGGGATTCTCTCAGCCTAGGCCGGGCCGGAGAATCGCCAGGACGGGAGCGAATTGCGCGATGCCGCCCCGAGAGCGGAGAATCGGTGCCGGTGCGGTCAGCGTGGTGCCGGCCGAACACCCCCCCCCCCCCCCCCCACCTCCGCCGACTCTCTGCCCGGGATGGGCCGAGCAGCCACGCAAAACAAACGAGTCCCACCGGCGGCGTTCACACCTGGCCTTACCCGGCAGGACCTCAATGGCCTGTTCCTGTGCTGTACTTTTCTTTGTTCTTTGGTAGCAGCCATTTGTCCTCATCAACTACATTTATTTTAAATGGAGTATCAGTTTGCATTTTTTGAAGTGCTGGGGAATGTTTTGATGTCTCAAAAAATTCTTCTTCTCTGTTATTACTCCAACAAACAATGATGTTTCATCAGTGGAGACTGTGTCTTCGACTGTGCTGACTGACCTGCGGTTGAACTTTGAGTAACAATTCTGAGAAAAGTGATTTTTTTTTTCTTTGCATCTGGAACAAAACTTGCCAAAAGCTGGACACTGCCTTAATTGGTGCCTTTGACCACATCTTTTACACAGAAATACTTTGTCCTGATCTTTTATAAAAAATCTTTATATTGGCATTTTTGTCATTATGTACATTGACGTTTGTGTTTATTTATTGTGAAAAGAAAAAAGGCTTTTGTCTTACGTTACTTTATTTACAGATTGCTGCCATCTAGTTTGACGTGTCTTCCCCCTCCCACCAGCCCCCCAGCCCACCGTTCCCTAACCCCTCCCCATCTCCCCCCGACACCCACCTTGCTATTCTCCCTGGTCGATCAGGGAGAAGTCTTGCTCCCTCCTCTTCGCCCCCCCCCCCACTTTCTCTTCTCCCTTTGTCAGCTTCAGCCGCGTTGGGTTTTTTTGTGGATGAGTGGGGGGAGGGGAGCGGGGGAGGGTGGGTCTTCCCTTCCCCCCCCCCCGCCATGTTGTCCCTCTTTACCCGCCTCAGACCCTCTCCCCTCTTTCCCACCCCCTCCCCCCTGGGTTGTGCGGCCCTGGCGTTATTCCTTGTCTTTTGTATTCCCTTTCTAATGCTTCCAGTTCCCCCCTTATTGGCTGTAGTTGGCCTCCAACGGGTTTTGGAACAGACCAACAAATTGCCCCCCATGCATCCAGGAATCCTCCCTCCGCCCCTCGGATGGCATATTTCATCTTCTCCAGGGGGAGCAATTCCAAAAGGTCAGCCAGCTAGTCTGCAGCTGCGGGTGGTGCTGCTGATCGCCAGCCGAGCAGGATTATCTGGCGTGTGATTGGGGAAGCGAAAGCAAGGGCGTCGGCCCCCTTCCCCATGTGTAACTCTGGCTGCTCCGATACCCCGAAGATTGCCACTATTGGGCATGGCTTCACCCTCACCCCTGTTGCCTTTTCAACCTGCTATAAATATGGCAATCAATAAGGTGCCCTTCTTTCTTTAGATCCCGATATTATATTGCTCAGAGTCGCCAGGTATCAAATGATACGACCACAAGGTTCAACCGGATATCGATCAAAGAGCCAAACACCAATTAGTTAGTTCAAGATCAATGGTACTTTACACACAAGTTTAATCATGCAACATAAACACTACTAGTTAAACTACAGCTCACAACTATGACAACCTGTTCTTGACTTCAGGCACCCGGTTTAGGTCAGAGGAACAGTGGCCTTTGTTCGAATCTGGATCTACTGAGTCTGGAGAAGTAACTGCTGCTCAGCTGGGCTCATCCGTCTGGTAGCGAGCATTGAACTTGGACTTGCTTCTGGTGGTGGTGCTGCAATTGGAGATGGATGTTGCCGGAGGGCCAGGTCCAAGAGAGGTTGAATACATGGCAATGTCTCTCTTTATCCATGGGGATTTTCACGCTCTTTTTGGGCGGCCCTTCGGTTTGGACTCCATTAATTGGGCAATTCTCGATCACTGTATTCGATTTGAGCCAATAAAGGGGCGGGTGCCTTGATGGCTGGGCGTGTCCTAAGCGGTCATTGACCCTGTTGTTGATGCTTCCTGAGTACAGGGAGTGGCGCCGGAATGTCTGAGATTGTGTCGGTTACTCAAGTATCAGTCTTACGGAGATGGGCCATCAAAATGCTAATCGGTTGGGGGTTTCGATGCTGTTTGGATTCTTTGCTCACAAATATACATTCAGGCTCTGAGCGTGCCTGAATCTTACATTGTCCACATTTCCCTTTAGGCTTTGCGAACGTCCATGTTTCTTGTCGTAAGTGGCCATCCCAGTTGGCTACAGTCCGTCCTCTTGATCCTCAACGCGAAGCGTGATGGATCACACCACTGAATCTTCTCCCGTTCTCTGGTATGCTGGGTACCCTTAATCAAGGATTGGTTCTATCCTACTCTGTCCTATGGGTCGAAACCTAAGTTTTCTTAATACAACACACATCTATAAAAATTCTAAGGGGGCACTATAACATTTAATCATACATTTCAATTTCAATATTAAAGCTGTGCTGCTTTAATATTCTCCATCATGTTTTGAACTGCCTTTTGTGGGTAAGGGCAGTGACTGTGGGGCTGGCCAAATCAAGTCCAAATAAATACTCAGTACCCTTCATGGGTAGTCATGAGGGTATGGGGGGTGTATCCTGTCGATCTCGACACCGTGTTTCTAATACACATCAATGCGAATGGGAGCACTGTGTCCCATGTTGTATTATGCTGCTGGACCATCTTCCTAAGTGTTGCCTATAGGGTTCGATTCATGTGTTCCACAATGCTGCTGGACTGTGGGTGATAGGCAATATGAAACTTCTGTTTTACGCCGAAAATTGTCAGGACGTTTTTCATTACTCTGCCTGTGAAGTGCGAACTTTGGTCCGACTCAATGCGACGGGGGAGTCCCCATCTAGTAAAAATTTGCTTGGTTAGAATTTTTGACGTGGCTTTGGCCGTGTTTATTCCTGAAGGGAATGCTTCTACCCATTTTGTGAAGGTGTTGATGACAACCAACACATATTTGAATCTATTTCTGCAGAGTGGGAGGGGACCAATATAGTCTAACTGCAAGTTCGTCCATGGGCCATTAACAGGGCGGGTGTAACTTAGCTGACCTTTCTTTGCATATCTGTCCGGGTTGTTCTGGGCGCAAATCAAACAATTCTCAAAGTAGTGGGTTACGTCAGTTTTTAAATCGGGCCACCAACAGAGAGTTCTGAGGTGGGCAAGGGTGGATTCTATCCCTTAGTGTCCGTGCCCGTCATGGAATTGGCAAATAATCTGGTTTCTGTCCTGGGTGGGGACCACATGAATACCATCCTTTAATATGATTCCCTCGTGTATCGTTAAAGTGTCTTTAAACCTATCATAGGGAGCCGGGAAGTCTCCTTTCAAAATTTCCTTCTGTGTGTCGTCTTCCTTCTGTGCCTGTGCTAAATCTTGAATATTGGTCTGTGAGACCTGGACCGCGTGTACTGGGGCACTCTCGGGGGGGGTTGCCAAAAGTGGCCATGTCATGAGCCTGCCTTCGCTAGGGCATCAGCTTTCACGTTACCGGGTGGGGAGGAACCATGGTGGCTTCTAACCTTTATGATTCCATAAGTTCAACCTTTAGCATCCTTAAGAATGTGCTTTAGTAATGGCACTGAGGGTAGGAGTTTTCCGTCAGCGGATATAAATCCTCTAGATTCCCACGGGCAGGAATTCTGTCAAGCTGTTGCAAACATATAAACTGTCTGAATAAATGTCAGCTGGGGTCAGGAACGAATCTGGGTGCTCCACGATGTAAGCAATGGCTGCTAACTCGGCTGCCTGCGCGTCCTCTACATAAATTCCACATCCTGTGATCCTTTTTCCATTTAGAACTGTGGAGGAGCCATCTACATAAATTCGCAAAGCTTTGTCTGTGGGCTGGGTCGTCTATGGTCGGACGCCTGTCTTTTTCGGCACCGATTTGGTGTGCCCTTACTGGATTCATGTTGGCGTCTACTCTCTCCTGCTCTGTCTTTTTCTGCAGGGATTGTTCCCAAGCTCGAGATAGTCGCTTCAGTACCCACACTTCATTGCGTGCCGGGTCTGAGGGGTCGTAATTCGCACATGCCCTTTGTCCTGCATCTGTGGCGTGGGAGACTAAAATACGGGTCCTTTTGACCGTATTGTCTGCAGATAAATGGGCTCAGGCTAAATCACTGAATACTGCGGTGAAGTGGATCCAGAGGCATCAAGCAAACGCTGTTGGATGGTCTCCCTTTTTCTGTCTATTGTTGAATCCTTCTACTGGATCTCCTCTATTGTAGCCAATGGCATCTAAGGTGGCTGTTTTCATAGCTTGGGGGCTACCTCCTCCTACATTTTGTGGGTTGGGAAGGGCTGAACTAACAGACAGGTCAAGGCTCATTACTATGAGTTTCACTTCTTCCTGCTCGTCCAAACCGTACATGTGGGTCTGTTGCCGAACTCGTTCAAAAAAGTGGTGTGGGTCTGACGTGGGTGAAAAGTTTCAATTTTATTGTGGGCATCCCTTAACTGGGTGATGGTTAGTGGGGTGGTGTACACAAAATCAGGTTGGATAGCAACAAGCTTTTTCCAAGAGTGGGGGTGTCACTTACAAGGGGTCACGATTTCAAGGTGAGAGGGGGAAAGTTTAAGGGACTGTGCGTGGAATGTTTTTAATGCAGAGGGTGGTGGGTGCCTGGAATGCTTTGCCAGCGGAGGTGGTAGAGGCGGGTACGATAGCATCATTTAAGATGCACCTGGACAGATATATGAACGGGTGGGGAACAGAGGGAAGTAGACCTTGGAAAATAGGCAACAGGTTTAGATAAAGGATCTGGATCGGCGCAGGCTGGGAGGGCCGAAGGGCCTGTTCCTGTGCTGTAATTTTCTTTGTTCTTTGTTCTGTTGTTACCCTGAGCTGCGTGGTGATGGGATTCATGGGGGTGTGGGCTGCCTGTGCAGTCGGTGGTGCGGGTGCTTTCCTTTTCGGGGCCTGGGGGGCACTATTCTGACTTTCTGTCTCATTCACGTTGGGCCGTTTCATTAAGTTCCTGCCAATCGGGGCCATCTTCCTGATCTAAATTTGGGACAAAAACTAAACCCATTCTGAACTGAGAGCAGTGATTGCAATCTTTCAATTTGCTGCCTGCACTTGGCATGGTCCACCGAACTCTGCCTCTGTTCCATGGTGGAACTGTGGAGTGCTCGTAGGGCTGCCTTTAAGTCCTCGCATTGTTTTTTCAACTGTTCTGCTTGGTGTTCTGTTTCCTCTCTGACCAAAACCGCACGTTGCGTGTCTTGGTCGGCCTTATCATATTGGATCTGAAAGCTACTTAGGTGAGTCAGACAAGATTGGCGTGCCCTCTTGACATCAGCCATCTCCTTGTCCTTTGCTGCTAGCTGCTCTCGGAGTTGCTCATTTACTCTCTCACACTCGCCAATATTTCCCTCTCTACTCCTCTCTATCTCCTCTACGGAGCTGCCCAGCTGTCTGCGGAGTGTCCTCACGGCCTCCTCTGTGCCTCGCAATTGTGCCAAACAGGATACGATCGCCATTGGCTTACCAACTCTACTCAAATTCTTCTTATGGATCTTGCTCAGGTTGTCCCATCAAGTTTGACCTGTTTCCTCATTCACACAAAACTCAGACCATAGGTGCCATCCTTTCCCCTGTAGGTACTTCCTAATCTCCTCTTCCCATATGGGACACTGTTCTGCTCTGTTGGTCGCTGCGACCTCGGATTCTTGTGGGTGCATAAGGTGTTCCATTACCTTCATTGCCATCTCTACGATTATCTCTGTTTCTTTACCGGAAATTTGGGACAGGGGGAATAAAGCGGTGGGGCAAACAGCGGGTACGGCTCAAGCTATTTTACGGTTTACACAATTCCCGAAAGTTTCACGCATCAAAACCTATCGACGTTACCTTATTTCCCTTGTTAGTACGCATGCAAATTACACACTTCCGAATCTTGGAGGTTTGATCGAAACTGGTCTTATGCTTGTGGTTTCTTTTTACTATTCCAATTTGGATTTCCAATTCAATCATTTTGTGGGTTCTCTCGGGGTGACACGGTCACTTCTGGGTCGAATCCCGGCAGATGTCACCAATAACTGTTGCCTTTTTAACCTGCTATAAATATGGCAATCAATAAGGTTGCCCTTCTTTCTTTAGATCCCGATATTATATTGCTCAGAGTCGCCAGGTATTAAATGATACCACCACAAGGTTCAACCGGATATCAATCAACAAGCCAAACACCAGTTAGTTAGTTCAAGATCAATGGTACTTTATTTAATTATGCAACATTAACACTAGCTAAACTACACCCAACAACTATGACAACCTGTACTTAACTTCAGGCACCCGGCTTAGGTCAGAGGTGTTTTGTTATGCTCTTGACATAGCTTAAGCTGCTTCCTTGATCGGCACTCTGACAAAGGAAGGTTCAGACGTGGAGATAGCTTCAACACGTTTATTGAACTATTAACAATTCTCCCACTTGGATTCGACTCTACTGTTAATCCTATAGCTACTCAGACTGACGAACCAGTCTGCTACAATCCATGTGGTGGGTGTGATGTTCAATCAGCACTGTGTCTGTACTCACTGAGTGTCTCCACTGTAAAGAGGAAGATCATGTGTTCTGTGTCCTTTTTATATGGGTTGGTGTAATGTCCCCCTGTGGTAGTGTCACCTCTGTGTGTATCGTGAATGCCCATTGGTCATGTCCTATCTTACTGACCTATTGGTTGAGTGTCTGTGTGTCATGTCTCTGGTGCTCCCTCTAGTGTCTATCTAGTCTATGTGTATTTACATTAACCCCTTGTGTATTTACAGTGATGCATATCACCACAAGGTACAGTGGCCTTTGTTCGAATCTGGATCTACTGGGTCTGGAGAAGTAACTGCTGCTCAGCTGGGCCCATCCGTCTGGTAGTGAGCGTTGAACTTGATCTTGCTTCTGGTGGTGCTGCACTTGGAGATGGACGTTGCCGGAGGGCCAGGTCCAAGAGAGGTTGAATACATGGCAATGTCTCTCTTTATCCATGGGGAGTTTTGCGCTCTTTTGGGCGGTCCTTCGGTTTGGACCCCATTAATTGGGTAATTCTTGATTACTGTATTCGATTTGAGCCAATAAAGGGGCGGGTGCCTTGATGGCTGGGCGTGTCCTAAGCGGTCATTGACCCTGTTGTTGATGCTTCCTGAGTACAGGGAGTGGCGCCGGAATGTCTGAGATTGTGTCGGTTACTCAAGTATCAGTCTTACGGAGATGGGCCATCAAAATGCTAATCGGTTGGGGGTTTCGATGCTGTCTGGATTCTTTGCCCACAAATATACATTCAGGCTCTGAGCCTGCCTGAACCTTACATTGTCCACATTTCCCTTTAGGCTTTGCGAACGTCCATGTTTCTTGTCTTAAGTGGCCATCCCAGATGGCTACACCCACTTAACCTTGGACATTACCTCAGAGAAGGCTGGACAGAACTCAGCAAGTTTGGGACATGGCCGGACCCCTCTGGCAACGTTCATATTTATCCTCCACCTTCGGGAAGAACCTGTTCATTCAGGTTCTGGTCAGGTGCGCTCTGTGCATCACTTTGAACTGCATGAGGCTCAGCCTTGCGCAGGAGGAGTTGGAGTTGGCCCTGCTCAGTGCTTCATTCCAGAGTCCCCACCCCACTTCTGTCCCTAGTTTGTTCTCCCATTTCCATCTGGTCACGTCCAGTGGTGTTCGGGCTCTGTCCAGTAGCTGTCCGTATATTTTCCCACAGAGTCCCCCCCCCCTTATTGTCCGTGGTCATGAGATCCCCTAATAGTGTGGTCTCCGGGGCCCAAGGGTACCCTACTGTCTCTTTGCGGAGAAAATGTTTTATTTGTAAGTGTCTCATTTCCTGTCCTGTCGGCAATTCCCATTCCTCCGTCAGTTCGTTCAGCATTGCAAGTCTGATCTTTAACCTGTTTGGTGGTGTGCGAGGTGCTGCAGGAACTTTCCCGCCTTTTCTTGGAAGTTTCCTGCCTTTTTGGAAAAAAGGCGGCAACCGGAGTGTTTTCTTCCAGGAAGATGCCGTCATTACTGAGAAACATTTCAGAATGCTGTGCTGCTCGCTCATGAGCCTAACAAATCTTAACTGTTTGTTCCAGAGACAGCTCCGATTCCCTCAGCAACCGGTCCCTCACCTTATTTTCATTCACACCAAACACAATCTGGTCCCGAATCATGGAAGATTTTACCACAGAAAAATTGCAAATTTTAGCTTTTAACTTTAAATCAGTGATGAAATGATCTATGGACTTTCCTGCCTCCTGTAAATGTGATCTAAACACATTGGGAGAAACGGAGAGAAACAGCCGACGCCGGAGTGAAACACAGAGTGTTTGGGGGGGGGGTGGGAGAATCGCGGGTGGTGCCAGGGCGGCGTGGCGTGATTCTCCCGGCCCTCCCGCGATTCTCCCCCCCCCCGGCGTGGGGAGCGGAGAATCGCGGCCATAGCGTTCATAAATGTCATTCTTCTGGGGGTGCAATGTGCGTCAAATCTTCGAATTACTTTGTTAACAGAGAGAGGATTAGAGAGAGAGAGAGTGGGGATTTGAGTGAGAGAGAGGGTTTAGAGAGAGAGAGAGGATTAGAGAGAGAGAGGATTAGAGAGAGAGAGGATTAGAGAGAGAGAGGATGAGAGAGAGAGAGGATTAGAGAGAGAGAGAGGATTAGAGGGAGAGAGGGGATTAGAGAGAGAGAGGGTTAGAGAGAGAGAGAGGATGAGAGAGAGAGAGGATTAGTGAGAGAGGGGATTAGAGATATCGAGGATGAGAGGGAGAGGATTAGAGCATCAGCGAGAGGGAGGATGAGAGAGATGGAGACTGAGATAGAAAGAGGATTAGAGAGAGGGAGAGAGAGGGAGAGGAATAGAACGAGAGAGAGAAAGTGAGGATTAGAGGCAGAGAGGCAGAGGAATAGAGAGACAAAGAGAGATAATTGGTGAGAGAGGATCAGAGAGAGAGGGAGGTTTAGGGACACACAGCAAGAGATGATTAGGGAGACAGAGCGAGAGAGGATTAGAGAGACAGAAAGAGAGGATTAGCAAGACAGAGAGAGGGAGGATTAGAGAAAGGGAGAATTAGAGAGAGAGGATTAGAGAGTGGGAGTATTAGATAGAGAGATAGCGATGATTAGAGAGAAAGAGATAATTAGAGAGAGAAAGAGGGACTGGTTTCGAGAGAGAGATAGGGTTATATATATATCGAGAGAGAGCGAACTAGAGAGAGAGGGAGAGGAATAGAAGGACTGAGAGAGGGAGGAATAGAGAGTTGGAGAGAGAGAGGGAGAGAGAGAGATGGACAGAAAGGATTAGGGGAATCGAGAAGGAGATGGAGAGGGAGAGGTCATTCAAGCTATGGAAAGAGAGAGAGAGAGAGAGATGGGGAGAGAGGATTAGATGTCTGCAGAAAGAGAGACTCAGGATTAGAGGTACAGAGAGAGAGGGAGGATTAGAGAGAGTGGGGGGGAGAGGAATGGAGAGAGAGAAAAAGACGGTAGAGAGAGACAGACAGACAGAATTAAACAGATAGAGTCAGAGGATTAGAGAGACAGAGAATTAGACAGTGTGAAGGGGTATTAGCGAGACAAAGAGAGAGAGCATTACAGAGGCAGAGAGACGAATAGATGGACTGAGAGAGAGGATTAGAGAGTCGGAGTGAGAGAGGGACAGAGATGGATAGAGAGGATTAGAGGAATAGAGAAGGAGACAGAGAGAGAAAGAGATGATTCAAGCTATGGAGAGCAGCAGAGAGTGATGGAGAGCGGATTAGATGTGTGCAGAGAGAGGGACTGAGGATTAGACGTTTAAGGAGAGAGGGAGGATTGGAGCGAGAGAGAGGCTGAGGAATAGAGAGAGAGAAAGAGAGGATTAGAGCGAGTGAGAGAGGGGGAATTAGAAATATATAGTGAGAGGATTATAGCGAAAGAGAGAGGGGATTGGAGAGAGAGATAAAGAAATAGAGAGAGAGAGAGATTGGGGCGGGATTCTCCGACCCCCCGCAATTTTCTGGGCCCCAATGGGCCGAGCGGCTGTCTGTTTTTGGCCAGTCCTGCCGGCGTGGGGTACGCATGGTCCCACACGGCGGGACCTGGCAGGTAAGTCAGCGGGAGCGGTCCTCGGGTGGGGGTGGGGGCGCGGGGTTCCGACCCTGGGGGGGCACCCACGGTGGCCTGGCTCACTGATCTGCGGGCTTGCCTGTTCCGTGGGGGCACGTCTTCCTTCCCCACTGGCCCCTGTAGGGCTCCGCCATGGCCGGCGTGGAGAAGAGAACCACCCCCGCGCATGCACCAAAATACGCCGGCGCTCTGTGTATGCGCGGAACCACACCGGTGTGTGCCTCCCTAATCATCTCTCTCACTGTCTCCCTAAACCTTTCTCTTTCATAGTCTCTCTCTCTGTCTCTCTGTTCTTCTAATCCCTCTCTCTCTTTCTAATCATCTCTTTCTCCCTCCCTCTCTCTCTCATTCTAATCCCCTCTCTCTCTACCTCTAATCCTCCTTGTAGTGATATCATGGTTGTGTTGTAATTCACTGACTGACCACCTGGAGTCTCACTAGTATTTAAGTGAATGTTAAAATCAGGTGACAGCAGATTGGCTAGAGGGAGCTGTACAGAGAGGTTACTTGTGTATGATCATACTGTTATTCATTTGTTGTTTTGTATATAGTTTACCCACAGTTAAAGTTAATAAATCATTTATAGCTTTAGCAACAAGTGTTCTTGTAATATAAATCATGCCATCCAACAAGATGCAGCACGGTAGCATTGTGGATAGCACAATCGCTTCACAGCTCCAGGGTCCCAGGTTCGATTCCGGCTTGGGTCACTGTCTGTGCGGAGTCTGCACATCCTCCCCGTGTGTGCGTGGGTTTCCTCCGGGTACTCTGGTTTCCTCCCACAGTCCAAAGATGTGCAGGTTAGGTGGATTGGCCATGCTAAATTGCCCTTAGTGTCCAAAATTGCCCTTAGTGTTGGGTTGGGTGGGGTTACTGGGTTATGGGGATAGGGTGGAGGTGTTGACCTTGGGTAGGATGCTCTTTCCAAGAGCAGGTGCAGACTCGATGGGCCAAATGGCCTCCTTCTGCACTGTAAATCCTATGTAAAAAAATACCATTACATGGTACCAGAGTTGATACCGGTTGGTACCAGCCTGCCATGAGGTCCACAGCGATTTGAAGATTTTGCAGACTGCCAGAATTAGCAACATGGAGTCGTGAAGCCACCAATGAGTCTCAGATTTCATGGCAATGTGGACAGCGACTGGTTTATGTGTAAACAACAATTTAATCTGTTTCTTTCTGCAGTAAATTAGGAGACCAATCAGATTTGCGTAAGGTAGCGATGGTCCTAACAGCAGCAGGGTCCAAAGCAATTGCTGTGTTTAAATTTGCAAACGATGAAGATAGTAAAACAAAGTAATTCGAAGATTTGACGCACATCGCACCCCCAGAAGAATGAAATTTATGAACACTATGGCCGCGATTCTCTGCTCCCCACGCCGGGGGGGGGGGGGGGGGGAGAATCGCGGGAGGGCCGGGTGAATCATGCCACGCCGCCCTGGCATCACCACCGATCTGCGGGCTTGCCTGTTCTGTGGGGGCACGTCTTCCTTCCCCACTGGCCCCTGTAGGGCTCCGCCTGGCCGGCGTGGAGAAGAGAACCACCAAAATACGCCGGCGCTCTGTGTATGCGCGGAACCACACCGGCGGTTCCGCGCATGCGCGAGATCACTCCGGCCCTTCGCCGCAAGCGCGAACGTGCGCAGTCCCTTCCGCACTTTCGGGGGTTGTTGATGCCAGAGTGGTTGCCGCCGGTTTCCCCGCCAATGTGGGGACTTAGTCCCCCAGGAGGGAGAATCACGCTGTCGATGTTTGCAGAGAGGGAGAGGTTTAGGGAGACACAGAAACAGATGATTAGGGAGTTATCCCTAATCATCCCGAAACAGAAGGGATTATACAGACAGCAAGGGAGATGATCAGAGAAACAGGGAAATAATTAGAAAGAGAGAGAAGTTTAAAGAAAGAGAGATATCGAGAGAGAGAAAAAATTAGAGTGAGAGGGAAGATTGGTGTGACAGAGAGAGAGAGAGAGAGAGGATTAGAGAGACAGTGTGAGGGGGATTAGAGAGACAGTGTGAGGTTGGATTAGAGAGACAGAGAGAGAGAGAGAGGATTAGAGAGACAGTGTGAGGTTGGATTAGAGAGACAGAGAGAGAGAGAGAGGATTAGAGAGACAGTGTGAGGAGGATTAGAGAGACAGTGTGAGGTTGGATTAGAGAGACAGAGAGAGAGAGAGGATTAGAGAGACAGTGTGAGGTTGGATTAGAGAGACAGAGAGAGAGAGAGAGAGAGGATTAGAGAGACAGTGTGAGGGGGATTAGAGAGACAGAGAGAGAGAGAGAGGATTAGAGAGACAGTGTGAGGAGGATTAGAGAGACAGTGTGAGGTTGGATTAGAGAGACAGAGAGAGAGAGAGAGGATTAGAGAGACAGAGAGAGAGAGAGGATTAGAGAGACAGTGTGAGGAGGATTAGAGAGACAGTGTGAGGTTGGATTAGAGAGACAGAGAGAGAGAGAGAGAGAGGATTAGAGAGACAGTGTGAGGAGGATTAGAGAGACAGTGTGAGGTTGGATTAGAGAGACAGAGCGAGAGAGAGGATTAGAGAGACAGTGTGAGGGGGATTAGAGAGACAGAGAGAGAGAGAGGGTTAGAGAGACAGTGTGAGGGGGATTAGAGAGACAGTGTGAGGGGGATTAGAGAGACAGAGACACAGAGAGAGAGATGATTAGAGAGACAGTGTGAGGGGTGATTAGAGAAACAGAGAGAGAGAGGATTAGAGATAGTGTGAGGGGGTTAGAGAGACAGAGAGAGAGAGAGGATTAGAGAGACAGTATGAGGGGGATTAGAGAGACAGAGACACAGAGAGAGGGGATTAGAGAGACAGTGTGAGGGGGGTTAGAGAGACAGAGACACAGAGAGAGAGGATTAGAGAGAAAGTGTGAGGGGGGATTAGAGAGAGGGAGAGAGAGAGGATTAGAGAGACAGTGTGAGGGGGATTAGAGAGACAGACAGAGAGAGAAAGGATTAGAGAGACAGTGTGAGGGGAGATTAGAGAGACAGAGAGAGAGAGTGGATTAGAGAGACAGCGTGAAGGGGATTAGAGAGACTGAGAGAGAGGATTAGAGACAGTGTGAGGGGGATTAGAGAGACAGAGACACGGAGAGAGAGGATTAGAGAGACAGTGTGAGGGGGGATTAGAGAGACAGAGACAGAGAGAGAGAGGATTAGAGAGACAGTGTGAGGTGGATTAGAGAGACAGAGACAGAGAGAGAGAGAGGATTAGAGAGACAGTGTGAGGGGGATTAGAGAGACAGGGACAGAGAGAGAGAGGTTTAGAGCGACAGAGAAAAGAATAGACAGAGTGAGAGGGGGAAAGAGAGAGATGGATAGAGTTATGGAGAGAGAGGATTAGAGGTATGAAGTGAGAGAGGATAAGAGTTACAGAGAGAGATGATTAGAGTTATGGAGAGAGAGGATTAGAGTTACAGAGAGAGAGAGGATTAGAGGTATGGAGTGAGAGGATTAGAGGTAAAGAGAGAGAGGATTAGAGTTATGAAGAGAGAGGATTAGAGGTATGAAGAGAGAGAGGATTAGAGTTATGGAGAGAGAGGATTAGAGTTATGGAGAGAGTGGATTAGAGTTATGGAGAGAGAGGATTAGAGTTATGGAGAGAGAGGATTAGAGATAAAGAGAGAGAGAGGATTAGAGTTATGGAGAGAGAGGATTAGAGGTATGAAGAGAGTGGATTAGAGTTATGGAGAGAGAGGATTAGAGTTATGGAGAGAGAGGATTAGAGATAAAGAGAGAGAGAGGATTAGAGTTATGGAGAGAGAGAATTAGAATTACGGAGTGAGAATGTTAGATGTATGAAGAGAGAGAGAGTATTAGAGTTATGGAGAGAGAGGATTAGAGGTACAGAGAGAGAGGGGTTAGAGTTATGGAGAGAGAGGATTAGAGTTAAAGAGAGAGAGAGGATAAGGGTTATGGAGAGAGAGGATTAGAGGTAAAGAGAGAGAGGGGATTAGAGTTATGGAGAGAGAGGATTAGAGTTATGTGGTGAATGTAATATGATAATTCACACTATGTCTTTGTAAGCGCAGTAGCGTTATCCGACCACTAGGGGGAGTAGCTCTGGGAATGCTCAGGAGCTTGTACAGGTCTCCACCCTTGGCTCCGCCCACGACTCCTCCCTCTAGCGCTGCTGTATAAATACCCTTGTCCAGAGTCAGCCTGCAGTTCACTGAGAGTTCATCAACGGGTAACAGGCTGGCTCAGTAGTAAGTCGATTAAAGCCTAGATTCATATCGGAAACACGTGTCTGGTGAATTGATGGTTCCATCAAGGTAAAGAGAGAGAAAGGATTAGAGTTATGGAGAGAGAGGATTAGAGGTAAAGAGAGAGAGAGGATTAGAGTTATGGAGAGAGAGGATTAGAGGTATGAAGAGAGAGAGGATTAGAGTTATGGAGAGAGAGGATTAGAATTACGGAGTGAGAATATTAGAGGTATGAAGAGAGAGAGAGGATTAGAGGTAGAGAGAGAGGCGATTAGAGTTATGGAGAGAGAGGATTAGAGGTATGAAGTGAGAGAGGATTAGAGTTACAGAGAGAGAGGATTAGAGTTATGGAGAGAGAGGATTAGAGGTAAAGAGAAGGGAGAGGATTAGAGTTATGGAGAACAAGGATTAGAAGTACAGAAAGAGTGAGAGAGAGCGAGATGAAGTCAGAAAGTGAAAGAAGAGAGAGGATTTGAGGTACGGAGTAAGGGAGCGAGAAGGGGTGAGAGAAAGATGCGTGAGAGAGATGGAGAGAGCATTTGTGTTACAGAGGAGAGAGAGAAAGACAGAGGGATGGTGAGAGAGAGGATTAGATATACAGCGACAGATTAAGAGAGAGGATTAGATATACGGAGAGAGAGAGACGGGGATGGTGAGAAAGAGGATTAGATGTATGGAGAGAGAGAGAGAAAGAGAGAGAGAGAGAAGTTTTGATATACAGAGAGAGAGCGAGATATGGAGAGAGATAGGGGAAGAGAGAGATGGGAATAGAGATAGAGAGAGAGAGATGGGCGGGGAGAGAGAGAGATGGGGAGAGAAAGAGAGAGATGGAGATAGAGATGGAGAGAGATGGGGAGAGATGGGAAGAGAGAGAGAGAAAGACAGCTGGAGAAAGGGAGAGAGAGACGAAGAGAGAGGGAGATGGGGAGAGAGACGAGGAGAGAGAGAGATGGGGCGAGAGAGAGAGAGAGAGAGAGAGAGCTGTGCCTTAGGTGCAATCACGATACAAGAGCTCCCTCTTCTGGACTAAAGCCTGTATTAAATCCATCCATTGAGGAGCCCAGTATCACATAACAGAATCCAGGATGAGGCCATTCTGCCCGTTGTGCCCTGTGCTGGCCCATTGAAAGTTCTCTCCAACTACTCCTACACCTTTGCCCCTGCTCTTTCCCCCATATTCCTACAAATTTCACCCCCCCGCCCCTTTTTGAAATTTGCTGGTGAATCTGCTTCCACCGCGCTTTCAGGCAGCATCTTCCAGATCACAACAGCTCGCTGTGTAAAATAAAAATTCTCCTCATCTCCCCCCCCCCCCACCTCTTGTTCTATTATCGATTCTCTTCAATCTGTATCCCTCTGGTTACCCACCCTCCTGCCAACTGGAAACACTTTCTCCTTATTTACTCTCTCCAAACCCGCCCCCTCATGATTTTGGACGTCTCGATTCAATCTCCCCCTTTAATCTTCCCTGCTCGAGGGAGAACAATCCCAGCTTCTCCCAGTCGCTCTGCATTTACTGAAGCCCCTCATCCCTGGAAACATTCTAATAAATCTGCTCGGCACCCTATCCAAGGCCTCGACATGCTTCCGAAAGTGTGTGGTGGCCAGAATTGGACAGGATCCTCCAATTGAGGCCTCACCAGGTTGAACAACAATTTTCCCTGCTTTTGAGCAGTCGCCTCAGCCCTCACTCATCTGTATACACACATCCCGAGGTCCAATCCATCAAAATGTTTTTTATTTATTTTATGCACCCCTCTTCCTTCTATTACTTCACACTTCCCAGCACCAAATTGCATCTGCCATATATCAGGGCTGGAGGGGCCGAGTGGCCTTCTCCTGATTCCAATGTGTGTGTCTGGCCACCCTTTCCACCAGTTTCTTTGCATCCTCTTTATTTATTGATAACTCGAGGATTCTGAGGGGTATGTTTGACAGGGCGGAGGCTGGGAGGATGGTATCTAGAATAATGGGGGGGGGGGGCATTGTTTCAGAATAAGGGAGTCTCCCATTGAAGACGGAGATCGGACAAATTTCTTCACCCAGAGGTTGGTCAGTCTGTGGAATTCTTTCCCCCACCCGACCCATTCCTGCTCCTAACCCTTATGGTCTAATGAAGCCAGTTATTGTTCCTACATCGTTGAGTTGTGTGTCATGTTGTGTACCGGTGCCCAAAAGGCGGGAACCTCCGATTCCCTCAGCCGCGTGTTTCTCGGTGACGCGCCATTCGCTGGTGGCGAGATTCTATCTTCCCACCGCTTGTCAATGGGGTTTTCCATTGAAGCTGCCCCACGCCGCAGGGAAGTCGGGTGGGGGTGAACTGCCAGTGGGGAGCGAGAACCCCAAAGGCCAGAGAATTCCGGTCCAAGTTTGAGCCGCTACAGAACCTCAAATATCAAATTTCCTTCGTTCAATTCTATTGCACCAAGTTGTCAGGCAGTGACTTACATTCATACAGCGCCTGCCACCACCTCTGCCTGTCATAAAATCCTTTGCAGCAAATCCTCATCTCCACTAGACTCTCCACCCTCCACCCCATCACAAAGCTCCCCTGTTGTTCAATCCATTGTAACATGCAAGGCTCAAATTCAGCCCACGCCCCTACCCTTCCCCAGATCCTGCAAGTTTTAACTCTACAAATGTCTATCTGATTTTGATTATTAATGAAGAATGTTTGTGTGTGAGAGTGAGATTGTGCATATGAGTGAGATTGTGTGTGAGAGTGAGTTTGTGTGTATGAGTGAGTTGTGTGTGTGTGAGAGAGTGAGTTTGTTTGTATGTCTGTGAGTGTTTGTGTGAGAGGGAGTTTGTGTGAGAGTGAGATTGCATGTGTGAGTGTATGTTTGTGCCTGTGTGTAAGTGTGAGTTTGTGTGTGTAAGTGTGAGTTTGTGTGTAAGTTTGAGTTTGTGTGAGTGAGTGAGTTTTGTGTGTGTATAAGAGAGTGAGTCCGTGCCTGTGTGAGAGAGGGAGTTTGTGTGAGTATGTGTGTGAGAATGAGCTGTGTGTGTAAGAGTGAGTTTGCGTGCGTGTGAGAGTGAGTTTGTGTGTAAATGTGAGTCTGTGTGTGTGTGAGTGAGTTTGTGTGTGAGAGTGAGTTTGTGTGTGTGTAAGAGAGTGAGTTTGTTTGTATGTGTGAGAGTGAATTTGTGTGTGAGAGTGAGTTTGGGTGTGAGAGTGAGTTTGTGTGTGACTGAGATTCTGTGTGAGTGTGTGTGGGAATTAGTTTGTTTTGGCATGTGGGAGTGAGTTTGTGAGAGTGAGTTTGTGAGAGTGAGTTTGTGTGTGTGTGAGTGAGTTTGTGTGCGTGTGTGTAAGAGAGTGAGTATGTGTGTGTGAGAGTGAGTTTGTTTGTGTGTGAGAGTGAGTTTCTGTGTGTGTGAGTGAGTTTGTGTGTGTGTGTGTGAGAGTGAGTATGTGTGTGTGTGAGAGTGAGTTTGTTTGTGTGTGAGAGTGAGTTTGTGTGTGACTGAGATTCTGTGTAAGTGTATGTGAATGAGTTTGTTTTGGCACGTGGGAGTGAGTTTGTGTGTGAGAGTGAGTTTGTTTGTGAGAGTGAATTTGTGTGTGAGTGAGTGTGTGTGAGAGTAAGTTTGTGTGTGAGTGAGTTTGTGTGTGTATGAGTGAGTTTGTGAGAGTGAGTTTGTGTGTGAGAGTGAGTTTGTGTGTGTGTGAGTGAGTTTGTGAGAGTGAATTTGTGTGTGAGTGTGTGTGAGAGTAAGTTTGTGTGTGAGTGAGTTTGTGTGTGTATGAGAGTGAGTTTGTGAGAGTGAGTTTGTGTGTGAGAGTGAGTTTGTGTCTGTGAGAGTGAGTTTGTGTGTGAGAGTGAGTTTGTGTGAGAGTGAGTTTGTGTGTGAGAGTGAGTTTGTGTGTGAGAGTGAGTTTGTGTGAGAGTGAGTTTGTGTGTGTGAGAGTGAGTTTGTGAGAGTGAATTTGTGTGTGTGTGAGAGTAAGTTTGTGTGTGTGAGTTTGTGTGTGTATGAGAGTGAGTTTATGAGAGTGAGTTTGTGTGTGAGAGTGAGTTTGTGTCTGTGAGAGTGAGTTTGTGTGTGAGAGTGAGTTTGTGTGTGTGAGAGAGTTTGAGTTTGTGTGTGTGAGAGTAAGTTTGTGTGTGAGAATGAGTTTGTGTGTGAGAGGGAGTTTGTGAGAGGGAGTTTGTGAGAGGGAGTTTGTGAGAGTGAGTTTGTGTTTGTGAGTGAGTGTGTGTGAGAGTGAGTTTGCGTGTGAGAGTGAGTTTATGAGAGTGAGTTTGTGTGTGTGAGAGTGAGTTTGTGTGTGAGAGTGAGTTTGTGAGAGAGTTTGTGTGTGTGAGAGTGAGTTTGTGTGTGAGACTGAGTTTGTGAGGGAGTTTGTGAGAGGGAGTTTGTGTGTGTGAGAGTGGGTTTGTGTGTGAGAGTGAGTTTGCGTGTGTGAGTGAGTTTGTGTGTGAGAGTGAGTTTGTGAGAGTGAGTTTGTGTGTGTGAGAGTAAGTTTGTGTGTGAGAATGAGTTTGTGTGTGAGAGTGAGTTTGTGTGTGAGAGAGTTTGAGTTTGTGTGTGTGAGTGAGTTTGTGTCTGTGAGAGTGGGTTTGTGTGTGAGAGTGAGTTTGTGTGTGTGAGAGTGAGTTTGTGTGTGAGAGTGAGTTTGTGAGAGTGAGTTTGTGTGTGTGAGAGTAAGTTTGTGTGTGAGAATGAGTTTGTGTGTGAGAGGGAGTTTGTGAGAGGGAGTGAGTTTTGTGTGTGTATAAGAGAGTGAGTCCGTGCCTGTGTGAGAGAGGGAGTTTGTGTGAGTATGTGTGTGAGAATGAGCTGTGTGTGTAAGAGTGAGTTTGCGTGCGTGTGAGAGTGAGTTTGTGTGTAAATGTGAGTCTGTGTGTGTGTGAGTGAGTTTGTGTGTGAGAGTGAGTTTGTGTGTGTGTGTAAGAGAGTGAGTTTGTTTGTATGTGTGAGAGTGAGTTTGTGTGTGAGAGTGAGTTTGGGTGTGAGAGTGAGTTTGTGTGTGACTGAAATTCTGTGTGAGTGTGTGGGAATTAGTTTGTTTTGGCATGTGGGAGTGAGTTTGTGAGAGTGAGTTTGTGAGAGTGAGTTTGTGTGTGTGTGAGTGAGTTTGTGTGTGTGTGTAAGAGAGTGAGTATGTGTGTGTGTGAGAGTGAGTTTGTTTGTGTGTGAGAGTGAGTTTGTGTGTGACTGAGATTCTGTGTAAGTGTATGGGAATGAGTTTGTTTTGGCATGTGGGAGTGATTTTGTGAGAGTGAGTTTGTGTGTGAGAGTGAGTTTGTTTGTGAGAGTGAATTTGTGTGTGAGTGAGTGTGTGTGAGAGTAAGTTTGTGTGTGAGTGAGTTTGTGTGTGTATGAGTGAGTTTGTGAGAGTGAGTTTGTGTGTGAGAGTGAGTTTGTGTGTGTGTGAGTGAGTTTGTGAGAGTGAATTTGTGTGTGAGTGTGTGTGAGAGTAAGTTTGTGTATGAGTGAGTTTGTGTGTGTATGAGAGTGAGTTTGTGAGAGTGAGTTTGTATGTGAGAGTGAGTTTGTGTCTGTGAGAGTGAGTTTGTGTGTGAGAGTGAGTTTGTGTGAGAGTGAGTTTGTGTGAGAGTGAGTTTGTGTGTGTGAGAGTGAGTTTGTGAGAGTGAATTTGTGTGTGAGTGAGTGTGTGTGAGAGTAAGTTTTTGTGTGTGAGTTTGTGTGTGTATGAGAGTGAGTTTGTGTGTGAGAGTGAGTTTGTGTCTGTGAGAGTGGGTTTGTGTGTGAGAGTGAGTTTGTGTGTGTGAGTGAGTTTGTGTGTGAGAGTGAGTTTGTGAGAGTGAGTTTGTGTGTGTGAGAGTAAGTTTGTGTGTGAGAGTGAGTTTGTGTGTGAGAGGGAGTTTGTGAGAGGGAGTTTGTGAGAGTGAGTTTGTGTGTGTGAGTGAGTGTGTGTGAGAGTGAGTTTGTGTGTGAGAGTGAGTTTGTGTCTGTGAGAGTGGGTTTGTGTGTGAGAGTGAGTTTGTGTGTGTGAGTGAGTTTGTGTGTGAGAGTGAGTTTGTGAGAGTGAGTTTGTGTGTGTGAGAGTAAGTTTGTGTGTGAGAGTGAGTTTGTGTGTGAGAGGGAGTTTGTGAGAGGGAGTTTGTGAGAGTGAGTTTGTGTGTGTGAGTGAGTGTGTGTGAGAGTGAGTTTGCGTGTGAGAGTGAGTTTATGAGAGTGAGTTTGTGTGTGTGAAAGTGAGTTTGTGTGTGAGAGTGAGTTTGTGAGAGAGTTTGTGTGTGTGAGAGTGAGTTTGTGTGTGAGACTGAGTTTGTGAGGGAGTTTGTGAGAGGGAGTTTGTGTGTGTGTGAGAGTGAGTTTGTGAGAGTGAGTTTGTGTGTGAGAGTGAGTTTGTGTGTGTGAGTGAGTTTGTGTGTGAGAGTGAGTTTGTGAGAGAGTTTGTGTGTGTGAGAGTGAGTTTGTGTGTGAATCTGAGTTTGTGAGGGAGTTTGTGAGAGGGAGTTTGTGTGTGTGTGAGAGTGAGTTTGTGAGAGTGAGTTTGTGTGTGAGAGTGAGTTTGTGTGTAAGTGAATTTGTCTGTGAGAGTGAGTTTGTGTGTTTGTAAGAGTGAGTTTGTGTTTAAGTGTGAGTTTGCGTATGTGTGAGAGTAAGATTGTGTGTCAGTGTGTGTCCATGTCTGTGTGTCCATGTGTGTGTGTGTGTATATGTCAGTGTGTGTGTCTATGTGTGTGTGAGTGAGTGTGGGTGAGTTTGTGAGTGATTATGAATGCACAGTGGCACAGTGGTTAGCACTGCTGCCTCACAACTCCAGGGACTGGGGTTCAATTACGGTCTTAGGTGACTATGTATGGAGTTTGCTCTTTCTCCCCGTGTCTGCGTGGGTTTCCTCCCACAGTCTAAAGATGTGCACGTTAGGTGGATTGGCCATGCTAAATTCCCCTGAGTGTCCAAAAGGTTAGGTGGGGTTACTAAGTTACGGGGATAGGGAGGAGGCCTGGGCTAAACTATGGTGCTCTTTCCAAGGGCTGGTGCAGACTCAATTGGCCAAATGGCCTCCTTCTGCAATGTTGGGATTCTATGAGTGTGTTAGTGTGTGTGTGAGAAAGAGAGAGTGTGTGAATGAGTGTGTGTGTGACTGAGAATGCCTGACGGAGTATGTGTGTAAGTGAGTGTGTGAATGAGAGTGTGTTGTGTGAGTGCATGCTTTGGTCATACAGATGTCTCACATCACCATTCCTAATGTGCGGCTTATTTAATAAATCAAAGCCATTCAAAAGATTGAAGTTGATTTAATTTCCATTAGTTTCATAAGTTAAACATAGAACCAGATTTACAATAGTTGTTCCAGGTAGAACCTTCCATTCCTACATCGACCATTGTCATGGATAACACAGTGAAATATTCAGCAACAACCACATATTGAAGCTTCAGCAAATGTTAAATGTAGCTTTAGTAAATGAGTAAAATTGAGGATTTTGTTGAGTGTTTCTGAGGCAGGATGGTGGGGATCTGGTCGTAGTCCACACTCCCAGAGGACAGCCCCTCATGAGAAGAAAAGGTCTCTCCACGCTTCCCTGCTCTGTTCACTGAACCGCCTGTAACAAAGGGTAACGTTAGTAATGCTGGGCACTTGGTGGACTGAGAGGCAACAGTGAGGAGGAAGGCACTTTGGCCACAGGAGGAATCACGGTGGGCGTCCACAGCGTGGGTGGGAGGGAAGAGAAAGGAAGCCAGAACTTCAGAGAGGCAAAAGGGAGGATGGGTGAAGAATGATCAATGCAGGACGATCAATAGAAGAAGAAGTCATGTAAAAAAGAGAGAGAGAGAGGGAGAGGACTAAAAAGATAGGAGAGAGAGGAGGCAGGCCAGATCAAAGAAAAATCAGTTCAAGGAATCAGAAGTTTTAATCTACATTACTTCCAATTCTGTTTCTGCCCTTGTTAAATCTACATGTCAGCCCTTGGTGACCTGAGGTGGATTCTGTGAAACACCAGGATTCACTGTGAGATCTGTGGAGCTGTGTGTCTGTGTGTGGGGTGGGTGAGGTGGGAGGGGAGGGGACATTGCAGTCAGTGATTTGCTGAGTTACAGAGTGGTTATAGCTCTGAAATATGTCTTCAGGCCCATCTGCGCTGGCTGCCTCCATACCAGCCTTCTCCCCACCCCTCTCCATCTACCCCTGTCACCATCTCCTTCCATTCCTCTCTCCGTCACAATGTTTATCCACCTTCCCCCTAAATACATCAACACTATTCATCTCAACCACTCCCTGTGGGAACGAGTCCCACATTCTCCCCACTCCCCTGTGGGAGTGAGTTCCACATTCTCCCCACTCCCTGTGGGAATGAGTTCCATATTCTCCCCACTCCCTGTGGGAACGAGTCCCACATTCACCCCACTCCCCTGTGGGAACGAGTCCCACATTCTCCCCACTCCCCTGTGGGAGCGAGACCCGCATTCTCCCCATGGGAGTGAGTCCCATATTCTCCCCTTCACTTGATAATAAGGCTTCTCCTGAATTCCCCATCGGATTTATTAGTGACTGTCACAAATTGGTGGCTCGAGTTCTGGTCTCCCCCCCAAACAGGAAACATCTCGTCTGTCGACCCTGTCAAAACCCCTTTCATCATTTTACAGACCTTGATCAGGTCAACCCCCTCACTTCTCTTTTCTAGAGAAAAGAACCCCAGTCTGCTCAGTCTTTCCTGATCTTTAGAACCTCTCAGTTTCGGGATTAGGTTTTCAAATATTTCTTTCCACCTTCAACAGTGTCTCTACATCCTTTTTAATAATATGGAGATCAGAACAGTACACAGTGCTCCAAGTGTGGTCTGACCATTACATATGGGGATCAGAACTGTGCACAGTGCTCTGAACGTGTTCTAATTGAGGGATGTGGAGATCAGGGCATGGATTCTCCACCGTCGGTATGCTCCATTTTGCCGGCAACCCAGGGTTTCCCGACGATGTGGGGCTACCCCACAATGGGAAATCCCATTGAGCAGCCGGCGAAACGGAGCATCCCGCGGCGTGCTGAACTGGAATTCTGGCACAGCGGGATGGAGAATCCAGCCCCAGAACTGTGCATAGTGCTCCAAGTGTGGTCTGACCAAGGTGTATGGAGATCAGAGTTGTGCACAATGCTCCAATTTCTACTCTATCCCTCTTGAAATTAATATCAATGTCTGATTGGCCTTATTAAGCTGCGTCGCTATTTTCAGTGATCTGTGCAACTGTAATCACCAAATCCCCATTTGTCTTTACCACACCCACCCACCCATTGAGAATCTTTCTATTCAAGGAGAATACAGTCCCCTTTAACTTCCTGGTAAAATCACCCTGATCCATAATGAAACATTTGTTCCATTGTGGTAACACCCGGAATATTCGTGAGGGAAGAGAGAGGGGGCAGGATTCTCCGGTCGCCGATGCCAAAATCGTGTTCGGCGATTGTCCGGAGAATCCCCGTTTGCGCCGAAATCGGGGTCGGTGCCACTTTTGTCATGTTCCACCCCTCAAAATCACTGTACTCGGGGAGTGCGGCGCATGCCGAATGGACAGCCTCAGGACGTCACCTGAGGCCCTCCCCTGGTGCTCCGCCCCGATGGGCCGAGTATCCGACGGCGTGGGTCACTCATGCTATTTTTTTCCGTGGACCCCCCCGTGGCAGCTGGGGACGGAGTCCAGTGCTGCCACAGTTGGGGGGGGGGGTGGGGGGAAAGCTGTTCCCCGGACAGGGGAAGCTTTGGCAGGGGATGGGGCACTAGTGAAGGGTGGTCTGGGGGTGGCGAGGGGGCTTACTAGGGAACGGTGTGTGAAAGGCCGGGTCCGTGTGTGGCCAGGCTGCCGGCGTGCGCATGTGCGGCCACGGACCCAGCAATTCTCCGGCCGTATCTGTGGTAAAGCCGCGCTGTGCGGCTGCTGGCCCACCACTGGACTGAGCATCAGTACAGTTTTAGCCCCGTTGTTTCTGGCGTAAAATGCCACTGCTCCCACACCGGCACCGGCACTTAGTCTGCAAATCGGAGAATCCAGCCCTGGGCGAATTCACCATGAGGGATTCCGAGGGCACGGGAGAGAGAGAGAGTGAGGGTGAGAGAGGATTGATTAAAGGGCAGGAAGAAAAGCTGTAGTGAGGGGTTGGGATAGGGAGAGTGGGAGAAACGGGAGGTACAGCTTCCCCAAGGGATCCTGGCTGCCCTGAGACAGAGGCAGGTGTGTTCACTCACCGCAGTTTTTCAGCAAAGTTGGAGAAGTTTATATCGCTGAGGAATTCCCGGATTGCTCCTCTCATCCGGTCGTAGAAAGTTCGGATCCGATCTTGCCAGCTGGTATATTCTCCTATAAAGGTTCTCTGTCCACTGGGATTGAAGACTGATTTCGAATGGGGCGCTGATGCATTCTCTGTGGACAGACACATTGGTAACTTTCTGAACTCCCAGAATCTCTCCCCCTCAGTCACTGCCTCCATCTCCTTGTCAATCTCGGCATTTCTGTTTCCACCTTGCTGGGTCTCGGCCTCTTACTGTTTCCTTCTCTCACTGCTCTGCCCGTCTCCCTCTTTCTGTTTCTCTCACACCCTGTCTCCCTCTCCCTCTTTCCATTTCACTCTCTCTTTTCCTCTCTCAGTATCTCTCCCTCTCCATACATTTCTTCTTTCTGTGTCCCTCTCTCCCTTTTCAGCTGTCTCACTCTCTCTGACTTTCCATCACTCTATTTCCTCTTGGCCCCATCTCCATTTTTCTATCAGTATCGTGCATTCTCTCTTTCTCTTACTCTGTCTCTATTTCTTGCTTGGCTCCAACAGTTAAATATAGCACTTAGGGGCAGCACGGTGGCGCAGTGGTTAGCACTGCTGCCTCACGCCGCCGAGGTCCTGGGTTCGATCCCGGCCCCGGGTCACAGTCTGTGTGGAGTTTGCACATTCTCCCCGTGTCTGCGTGGGTTTCGCCCCCACAAACCAAAGATGTGCAGGCTAGGTGGATTGGCCACGATAAATTGACCCTTAATTGGAAAAAATGAATTGGGTACTTTACATTTTTTTTCTAATTATGGCACTTCGGGCAAAGGGGATCAAAGGATATGGGGGGAAAGTGGGATTAGTCTATTGAGTTGGATGATCAGCCATGATCATTACGATTGGCGGACCAGGCTCGAAGAACCGAATGGCCTCCTGCTGCTCCTATTTTCTACGTAACTCCCCATCTCTCTCTCTATCTCCCTCTCACTGTATCCCCATCAATCTATTTCTGTCTGTCTCCAGCTCTCTCTCAATTGCTCTCTTTTTGCCTGCCCACTGTCCTTCACATTCTCTGTCTGTCTCTCTCCATTTCATCACCCTTTCTATTTGTCTGTCTCTCTCTGTCTTTCTTCCTCTCTGCCTCTGTATACTGGCCCTCTGACAGTGCAGCGCTCCCTCAGTACTGACCCTCTGACAGTGCCGCACTCCCTCAGTACTGACCCTCTGACAGTGTAGCACTCCCTCAGTACTGACCCTCTGACAGTGTAGAACTCCCTCAGTACTGACCCTCTGACAGTGCAGCACTCCCTCAGTACTGACCCTCTGACAGTGCAGCACTCCCTCAGTACTGACTCTCTGACAGTGCAGCACTCCCTCAGTACTGACCCTCTGACAGTGCAGCATTCCCTCAGTACTGACCCTCTGACAGTGCAACACTCCCTCAGTACTGACCCTCTGACGGTGCAGCACTCCTTCAGTACTGACCCTCTGACAGTGCAGCGCTCCCTCAATACTGACCCTCTGACAGAGCAGCACTCCCTCAGTACTGACCCTCTAACAGTGCAGCACTCCCTCAGTACTGACCCTCTGACAGTGCAGCACTCCCTCAGTACTGACCCTCTGACAGTGCAGCACTCCCTCAGTACTGACCCTCTGACAGTGCAGCACTCCCTCAGTACTGACCCTCTGACAGTGCAGCACTCCCTCAGTACTGACCCTCTGACAGTGCAGTTCCCCCTCAGTACTGACCCTCTGACAGTGCAGCACTCCCTCAGTACTGACCCTCTGACAGTGCAGTACTCCCTCAGTACTGACCCTCTGACAGTGCAGCACTCCCTCAGTACTGACCCATTGACAGTGCAGCACTCCCTCAGTACTGACCCTCTGACAGTGCAGCACTCCCTCAGTACTGACCCTCTGACAGTGCAGCACTCCCTCAGTACTGACCCTCTGACAGTGCAGCATTCCCTCAGTACTGACCCACTGACAGTGCAGCACTCCCTCAGTACTGACCCACTGACACTGCATCGCTCCCTCAGTACTGACCCTCTGACAGACCAAGACACCCTCAGTACTGACCCTGTGACAGTGCAACACTCCCTCAGTACTGACCCTCTGACAGTGCAGTTCCCCCTCAGTACTGACCCTCTGACAGTGCAGCACTCCCTCAGTACTGACCCTCTGACAGTGCAGCACTCCCTCAGTACTGACCCTCTGACAGTGCAGCACTCCCTCAGTACTGACCCACTGACAGTGCAGCATTCCCTAGTATATTCTTTTTGTGATTTATTTTTCCCTGCTTGTGAAAGACTTACCTGTGAGCACACACAGCGAGAGAAAGACAACAGCCACAGAAATGCAAAGGAGCTTCATAGCTGGGAACCAAATCCTTTTTCCTTGGGTTAACCTGGGGACTGAAAAGAGCATGTTGTGGGTAAACAGCACTGATTGGCGACAGTGACAATGAGAATCAGGATGGTTATTGTAATATCCCACACAGAACCCACGCTGGGAACACTTGGCTTCCCCATGTCCCTTGCAGAGTACAAGCTCCCCCACTCGGGGTGGGGTATCTCCAAGAACCAGTGTATAAAAATGCTGCCAGTAAGGCACCAACCATAACAGGAACCAGGTAGTGAGCTGCCATATTGTTTGTGTATCGCATGAAGACTTTCCCTCTATATTCCTCCATCAAACCCTTTCATCATCTTGGTTCGGTCACTCAGTAAGAGGCCACAAAGCTTATTCCGGTGACCTTGGAACTTAACCCCCTCCGGAACCTAACACAGTTACACCAGCGAGGCACCAACCACCTCTTTATCTTCTCAGTTCGTGTGCTCGCAATCAAGTTCCAACGAGCAACATTTTCCGCTTCACCGTGACACCTGAACTCACGGATTCGATCGCAACTTGAATCCCACACACAGTGGGGGGGGCCCTGTTCCAAAATGAACATACCTCGCAGCCACCTGGCCAAGCCTCTGGAGGGAGGTTTCTCATTTCTATTGAATAAAGCCTCTCCCTCAATCCTGGCCCAGGACCTGAGACCCAGAGAGAACTGCCCAGGCTTGGCCCTTCCTAACTGGGAGAGGATAAACAAGCAAAGACCAACAGAAAGACATAGAACAAAACAACAAAAGGCCCTCAACCCCAGACCTAAGCTTGAAGATAGGACAGAACCCTAACCTGAGTGACGGAGCCCAGTCACAAACAGAGCTTGGGATGGTTCGCAAATGCTGAGGAGGTACACTTACTGCCAAAGTGAGCTGCCTGCTTCTGTCACCTCACCTGGATTCGCTCCTCTTAATGTACCTGAGGTTTCCTCATCAACCTTATTAGTGGTGAGGGCTGTACCCAGACCCTGAACTTTCCACTAAGTTGCGTTATGATGACAGGCATCCAGTCATGCTGTTAAATTACCTCACCAAAGTCATTATTCTGTCCCCTCCTTTTTCTGCGTAAGCACATTAAAATTTTGTCTAGGATTCAAGCAAGGAGTTTAAGATGGAAATAATGGAATTCTCTATCATAGAAGGCTGTGGAGGGGAATCATTGAATATATTTCAGAAGGACTGTAAATGTGTCAAGGGGTATGGGGAGAGCGCTAGAGTCTGGCGTTGGGATAGAGGAATAGCCATGTTCACATTGAAGGTGGGGCCAGGCTAGATACGCCCAATGGTCTACTCCTGCTCCTACTTTCAGTGTTGCTATTAAAACTCAATGCCCCTTCTTTGAGGGGGAAGATGTGTGTGAACATTGCGGGGGGCGGGGGCGGGGGGGGGGGGGGGGGGCAAATCACGTTCATATGTTTGGTCCTGTCCAAAGCTGGAGGATTACTGGAAGGAGGTGTTTAGGGTAATCTCTAAAGTGGTGCACGTGAAACCGGACCCGGGCCCCCGGGGAGGCCATATTCGGGGTGTCGGACCAGCCAGGGTTGGAAACGGGTGGGAGGCAGATATCGTAGCCTTCGCCTCGTTGATCGCCCGAAGGCGGATCCTGCTGGGATGGAGAGCGGCCTCTCCACCCTGTGCCCTGGCGTGGCGGGGGGGGGGATCTGCTGGAATTCTTGACTCTTGAGAAGGTCAAATTTGAACTGAGGGGAAGGATGGAAGAGTTCTACAATTCAAGGGCGTTATTCGTTATGCACTTTAAAAAAGTGGGTTACAGCGAACATTAGGGGGGTGGGGAGGGTTGGAGGGAGGGGGACTGTATGTATTAATGCTCACTATGGGTGATTCCTGATTCCTTTTTGTTATTTGTTTATGTAACATGCAGGCTGATGTTTGGGGGTTTGGTGGGAGGATGGGATCATTGTTGTTGATGTGGGGATTGACATTGTATTTGTTACTGCTCAGTGTTTATTGACGGTGGGTGTACATTTGGGAGAAAATGTGAAAAAGGAGAATAAGAATATATTTTTTTAAAACTCAATGCCCTGTGAGGCCAGAATGTACAGCACTGCTCTACCCACCATAACTCTGCAGCAATGGACACTTCAACTTCCCTCCACTTCAGTTGCCCTGTTGCCCTGGACTGGTCCATATTTAAGAACTCAGTGACCAACTTAAATGAGTATGCCACCACTGTCACAGACTTCATCAGCAAATGTGTGGACGACTGCTTGCCAAAGAAAGCAGTATGTACGTTCCCCAACCGGAAACCATGGCTCAATCGGCTGATTGACTCTCTACTGAAGGACAGATCTGAGGCGTTCAAGGCAGACGACCCTGCCCTATACAAGAAATCCAGGTACGACCTCCGCAAAGCCAGCCGAGATGCCAAGAGAGGATATCAAACTAAGCTAGAGTCACAGACAGACTCTCGGCGGTTGTGGCAAGGACTAGATAACATAACGGGCTACAAAGCGAAGCCAAGCAGTATCTCTGGCAGCAGCGCACCCCTCCCCGATGAACTCAATGCATTCTATGCTCGGTTCGAGCAGGTAACCAACAATAAGCTGTCGAGTTCCCCAGTAGCCCAGAACTCAGCCATACACACCATCACAGTTTCCAAAGTCAGATTGCCCTTCCTGAAAGTGAACTCTCGGAAGGCGACGGGCCCGGCGGGATCCCTGGTCGTGCACTCAGAGCCTGCGCGGACGAGCTGGCAGAGGTGTTCACAGACATCTTTAACCTGTCCCTACTCCACTCCGAGATCCCCACCTGCTTCAAGAAGACCACCATCATACCGGTACCAAAGAAGAACCAGGCAACGTGCCTCAATGACTACCGCCCGGTGGCCCTGACTTCAGTCGTAATGAAATGCTTTGAGAGGTTGATCATGAAGCGCATCACCTCCATACTCCCAGAACACCTTGATCCACTGCAATTCGCATACCGTCGCAACCGGTCCACAGCAGACGCTATTTCCCTGGCCCTACACTCATCCCGAGAGCATCTCAACAACAAGGACTCCTATTTATTGACTACAGCTCCGCCTTCAACACCATAATCCCAGCCAAGCTCATATCAAAGCTCCAAAACCTAGGACTTGGCTCTCCACTCTGCAACTGAATCCTCGATCTTCTGACCAACAGACCACAATCAGTAAGAATGAACACCAACACCTCCTCCACAATAGCCCTCAATAGCGGGGCCCTGCAAGGCTGTGTACTTAGCTCCCTACTCTATTCCCTGTACACACACAACTGCGTGGCAAAATTTGGTTCCAACTCCATCTACATGTTTGCTGACGATACGGCCATAGTGGGCCGGATCTTGAATTAAGACGAGTCAGAATACAGGAGGGAGATAGAGAACCTAGTGGAGTGGTGCAGTGACAAAATCTCTCTCTCAATGCCAGCAAAACTAAAGAGCTGGTCATTGACTTCAGGAAGAAAAGTACTGTACACACCCCTGTCAGCATCAACGGGGCCGAGATGGAGAGGGTTAGCAGTTTCAAATTCCTAGGGGTGCACATCTCCAAAATTCTGTCCTGGTCCACCCACGTCGATGCTACCACCAAGAAAGCACAATAGCGCCTATACTTCCTCAGGAAACTAAGGAAATTCAGCATGTCCACATTAACCCTTACCAACGTTTACAGATGCTCCAGAGAAAGCATCCTATCTGGCTGTGATATCCATCTGGCTATCACAGCCTGGTATGGCAACTGCTCGGCCCAAGACCACAAGAAACTTCAGAGAATCGTGAACACCGCCAAGTCTATCACACAAACCAGCCTCCCATCCATTGACTCAGCTACACCTCCCGCAGCCTGGGGAAAGCGGGCAACATAATCAAAGACTCCTCCCACCCGGCTTACTCACTCTTCCAACTTCTTCCATCGGGCAGGAGGTACAGACATCTGAGAACACGCACGAACAGACTCAAAAACAGCTTCTTCCCCACTGTTACCAGACTCCTAAATGATCCTCTTATGGATTAACTTCATTAACACTCCACCCCATATGCTTCATCCGATGCCCGTGCTTATGTGGTTACATTGTATACCTTGCGTTGCCCTATTATGTATTTTCTTTTATTCCCTTTTCTTCCCATATAATTAATTATCTGTTGAGTTGCTCGCAGAAAAATACTTTTCACTGTACCTAGGTACACGTAACAATAAACAAATCCAATCCAATTGTTTGAGCCCTACAACCCTCCTTATCTCTGTAACCTTCTCCAGCTCTACAACCCTCCCTATCTCTGCAACCTCCACCAGCACTACAACCTACCCTATTTCTACAGCTCCCTCCAGTCCCTACAACACTTCATGATCTCAGCCCTCCTCCAATACTGGTCTCTCGCGCCTCCCTGCTTTCCATCGCTTCCCCATTGGTCGAGGCAGCAGCTATAGAAATGGGTTAAAATTTACTGGACAGAAAGGCACACACATAGACAGAACTGAAGAGACACACACACAGACAGAACTGAAGAGACACACACACAGACAGAACTGAAGAGACACACACACAGACAGAACTGAAGAGACACACACATAGACAGAACTGACAAGAGACACACACACAGACAGAACTGAAGAGACACACACATAGACAGAACTGACAAAAGACACACAGACAGAACTGAAGAGAGACACACACAGACAGAACTGAAGAGAGACACACACACATGCTGTGGTAGTATGACTAGGGGTATTACAGTACCTGGAAGGGTTAGCTGCCATTGGTGCAGAGGACTCGCTGCCCATTGGCCCAGGTATGTCATGTGCATCTCAGCCGATTGGCTGAGAGGTAGGTAGCTCCGCCTACGAGGCGGGGTATAAGAACCCATGTTCCCCGGCAGTCTGCCATTCTTCTGAACATCTGCTGCCGGGTCCACTTCTTGTGTATTAAAGCCTATCATTCGGACTTTATCTACGTTTCGTGTCCAGTGATTGTACATCACAAACACACAGAGACAGAACTGAAGAGAGACACAAACACAAACAGAACTGAAGAGAGACACACACACAAACAGAACTGAAGAGAGACACACACACAAACAGAACTGAAGTGAGACACACACACAAACAGAACTGACAAGAGACCCACACACACACAGACAGAACTGAAAAGAGACACACACAGACAGAACTGAAGAGAGACACACACACACAAACAGAACTGAAGAGAGACACACAGACAGAACTGAGAAGAGACACACACACACACACAGAACTGAAGAGAGACACAGACAGAACTGAAGAGACACACACACAGGCAGAACTGAAGAGAGACACACACACACAGAACTGAAGACACACACACACAGACAGAACTGAAGAGAGACACATTCAGACAGAACTGAAGAGAGACACACACACAGACAGAACTGAAGAGAGACACAAACACAGACAGAACTGAAGAGAGACACACACACACAGGCAGAACTGAAGAGAGACACACACACACAGGCAGAACTGAAGAGAGACACACACACACAGGCAGAACTGAAGAGAGAGACACACAGACAGAACTGACAAGAGACACAGACACACACACACACAGACAGAACTGAAGAGAGACACACACAGACAGAACTGAAGAGAGACACACACAGACATAACTGACAAGAGACACACACACAGACAGAACTGAAGAGACACACACAGACAGAACTGACAAGAGATACACACACAAACAGAACTGAAGCGACACACACACAGACAGAACTGAAGAGAGACACACACACAGACAGAACTGAAGAGAGATACACACACACAGACAGAACTGAAGAGAGACACACACACAGACAGAACTGAAGAGAGACACACACAGACAGAACTGAAGAGACACACACACACAGTCAGAACTGAAGAGAGGCACACACAGACAGAACTGAAGAGAGACACACACACAGCCAGAACTGAAGAGACACACACACAGACAGAACTGAAGAGAGACACACACACAGACAGAACTGAAGACACACGCACACACAGACAGAACTGAAGACACACACACACACAGTCAGAACTGAAGAGACACACACACACAGGCAGAACTGAAGAGAGACACACACAGACAGAACTGAAGAGAGACACACACACAGACAGAACTGAAGAGAGACACACACACAGACAGAACTGAAGAGACACACACACAGACAGAACTGAAGAGAGACACACACACAGACAGAACTAAAGAGAGACACACACAGACAGAACTGAAGAGAGACACACACACACAGACAGAACTGTAGAGACACACACACACACAGACAGAACTGAAGAGATACACAAACACAGACAGAACTGAAGAGACACACACACACACAGGCAGAACTGAAGAGACACACACACAGACAGAACTGAAGAGAGACACACACACACACAGACAGAACTGTAGAGACACACACACACACAGACAGAACTGACGAGATACACAAACACAGACAGAACTGAAGAGACACACACACACAGACAGAACTGAAGAGACACACACACACAGACAGAACTGATAAGAGACACACACAGACAGAACTGAAGAGACACACAGACAGAACTTAAGAGACACACACACACACACACACACACACAGAACTGACAAAGACACACACACACACAGAACTGAAGAGAGACACACACAGACAGAACGGAAGAGAGACACACACACACAGACAGAACTGACAAGAGACACACACACACAGACAGAACTAAAGAGAGACACACACAGACAGAACTGAAGAGATACACACACAGCCAGAACTGACAAGAGATACACACACAGCCAGAACTGATAAGAGACACACAAAGACAGAACTGAAGAGAGACACACACAGACAGAACTGACAAGAGACACACACACACACAGACAGAACTGAAGAGACACACATACAGACAGAACTGAAGAGACACACACACACAGACAGAACTGACAAGAGACACACACACAGACAGAACTGAAGAGAGACACACACACAGACAGAACTGAAGAGACACACACACAGACAGAACTGAAGAGAGACACACACACAGACAGAACTAAAGAGAGACACACACAGACAGAACTGAAGAGAGACACACACACACACAGACAGAACTGTAGAGACACACACACACACAGACAGAACTGAAGAGATGCACAAAAACAGACAGAACTGAAGAGACACACACACACACAGGCAGAACTGAAGAGACACACACACAGACAGAACTGAAGAGAGACACACACACACACACACAGACAGAACTGTAGAGACACACACAGACAGACAGAACTGACGAGATACACAAACACAGACAGAACTGAAGAGACACACACACACAGACAGAACTGAAGAGACACACACACACAGACAGAACTGAAGAGACACACACACAGACAGAACTGAAGAGAGACACACACAGACAGAACTTAAGAGACACACACACACACACACAGAACTGACAAAAGACACACACACACACAGAACTGAAGAGAGACACACACAGACAGAACGGAAGAGAGACACACACAGACAGAACGGAAGAGAGACACACACACAGACAGAAATGACAAGAGACACACACACAGACAGAACTAAAGAGAGACACACACAGACAGAACTGAAGAGAGAGACACACACACAGACAGAACTGAAGAGATACACACACAGCCAGAACTGATAAGAGACACACAAAGACAGAACTGAAGAGAGACACACACAGACAGAACTGAAGAGATACACACACAGCCAGAACTGACACGAGACACACACACACACAGACAGAACTGAAGAGACACACATACAGACAGAACTGAAGAGACACACACACAGACAGAACTGACAAGAGACACACACACAGACAGAACTGAAGAGACACACACACAGACAGAACTGAAGAGATAGGCACACACAGTCAGAACTGACAAGAGACACACACACACACAGACAGAACTAAAGAGAGACACACACAGACAGAACTGAAGAGAGAGACACACACACACAGACATAACTGTAGAGAGACACACACAGACAGAACTGAAGAGATACACACACAGCCAGAACTGACAAGAGACACACACACACAGACAGAATTGAAGAGAGACACACACACAGACAGAACTGAAGAGACACACACACAGACAGAACTGAAGAGAGACACACACACAGACAGAACTAAAGAGAGACACACACAGACAGAACTGAAGAGAGACACACACACACACAGACAGAACTGTAGAGACACACACACACAGACAGAACTGAAGAGATACACAAAAACAGACAGAACTGAAGAGACACACACACACACAGGCAGAACTGAAGAGACACACACACAGACAGAACTGAAGAGAGACACACACACACACACACAGACAGAACTGTAGAGACACACACACACAGACAGAACTGACGAGATACACAAACACAGACAGAACTGAAGAGACACACACACACAGACAGAACTGAAGAGACACACACACACAGACAGAACTGAAGAGACACACACACAGACAGAACTGAAGAGAGACACACACACAGACAGAACTAAAGAGAGACACACACAGACAGAACTGAAGAGAGACACACACACACACAGACAGAACTATAGAGACACACACACACAGACAGAACTGAAGAGATACACAAAAACAGACAGAACTGAAGAGACACACACACACACAGGCAGAACTGAAGAGACACACACACAGACAGAACTGAAGAGAGACACACACACACACACACAGACAGAACTGTAGAGACACACACACACAGACAGAACTGACGAGATACACAAACACAGACAGAACTGAAGAGACACACACACACAGACAGAACTGAAGAGACACACACACACAGACAGAACTGAAGAGACACACACACAGACAGAACTGAAGAGAGACACACACAGACAGAACTTAAGAGACACACACACACACACACACACACACACACAGAACTGACAAAAGACACACACACACACAGAACTGAAGAGAGACACACACAGACAGAACGGAAGAGAGACACACACAGACAGAACGGAAGAGAGACACACACACAGACAGAAATGACAAGAGACACACACACAGACAGAACTAAAGAGAGACACACACAGACAGAACTGAAGAGAGAGACACACACACAGACAGAACTGAAGAGATACACACACAGCCAGAACTGATAAGAGACACACAAAGACAGAACTGAAGAGAGACACACACAGACAGAACTGAAGAGATACACAAACAGCCAGAACTGACACGAGACACACACACACACAGACAGAACTGAAGAGACACACATACAGACAGAACTGAAGAGACACACACACAGACAGAACTGACAAGAGACACACACACAGACAGAACTGAAGAGACACACACACAGACAGAACTGAAGAGATAGGCACACACAGTCAGAACTGACAAGAGACACACACACACACAGACAGAACTAAAGAGAGACACACACAGACAGAACTGAAGAGAGAGACACACACACACAGACATAACTGTAGAGAGACACACACAGACAGAACTGAAGAGATACACACACAGCCAGAACTGACAAGAGACACACACACACAGACAGAATTGAAGAGAGACACACACACAGACAGAACTGAAGAGACACACACACAGACAGAACTGAAGAGAGACACACACACAGACAGAACTAAAGAGAGACACACACAGACAGAACTGAAGAGAGACACACACACACACAGACAGAACTGTAGAGACACACACACAGACAGAACTGAAGAGATACACAAAAACAGACAGAACTGAAGAGACACACACACACACAGGCAGAACTGAAGAGACACACACACAGACAGAACTGAAGAGAGACACACACACACACACACAGACAGAACTGTAGAGACACACACACACAGACAGAACTGACGAGATACACAAACACAGACAGAACTGAAGAGACACACACACACAGACAGAACTGAAGAGACACACACACACAGACAGAACTGAAGAGACACACGCACAGACAGAACTGAAGAGAGACACACACAGACAGAACTTAAGAGACACACACACACACACACACACACACACAGAACTGACAAAAGACACACACACACACAGAACTGAAGAGAGACACACACAGACAGAACGGAAGAGAGACACACACAGACAGAACTGAAGAGAGACACACACACAGACAGAACTGAAGAGACACACACACAGACAGAACTAAAGAGAGACACACACAGACAGAACTGAAGAGAGAGACACACACACAGACAGAACTGAAGAGATACACACACAGCCAGAACTGATAAGAGACACACAAAGACAGAACTGAAGAGAGACACACACAGACAGAACTGAAGAGATACACACACAGCCAGAACTGACACGAGACACACACACACACAGACAGAACTGAAGAGACACACATACAGACAGAACTGAAGAGACACACACACAGACAGAACTGACAAGAGACACACACACAGACAGAACTGAAGAGACACACACACAGACAGAACTGAAGAGATACACACACACAGTCAGAACTGACAAGAACACACACACACACAGACAGAACTAAAGAGAGACACACACAGACAGAACTGAAGAGAGAGACACACACACACAGACATAACTGTAGAGTGACACACACAGACAGAACTGAAGAGATACACACACAGCCAGAACTGACAAGAGACACACACACACAGACAGAACTGAAGAGAGACACACACAGACAGAACTGAAGAGACACACAAACAGACAGAACTGACAAGAGACACACACAAAGACAGAACTGAAGAGACACACACACAGACAGAACTGAAGCGATACACACACACAAAGCCAGAACTGACAAGAGACACACACACACACACACAGACAGAACTGAAGAGACACACACACAGACAGAACTGAAGAGACACACACACACACAGACGGAACTGAAGAGAGACACACACACACAGACAGAACTGAAGAGATACACACACAGGCAGAACTGAAGAGACACACACACGGACAGAATTGACAAGAGACACACACACACACAGACAGAACTGAAGAGACACACACACACACAGACAGAACTGAAGAGAGATACACACAGACAGAACTGACCAGAGACACACACACACAGACAGAACTGAAGAGAGACACACACAGACATAACTGAAGAGATACACACACAGCCAGAACTGACAAGAGATACACACACACACAGACAGAACTGAAGAGGCACACACACACAGACAGAACTGAAGAGAGACACACACAGACAGAACTGAAGAGACACACACACAGACAGAACTGACAAGAGACCCACACACACAGACAGAACTGAAGAGACACACACACATACACAGACAGAACTGAAGAGAGAGAGACACACACAGACAGAACTGAAGAGAGACACACTCACAGACAGAACTGAAGAGCGACACACAGATAGAACTGAAGAGAGACACACACACACAGACAGAACTGACAAGAGACACACACAGGCAGTACTGACAAGAGACACACACACGGACAGAACTGAAGAGACACACACACAGACAGAACTGAAAAGACACACACACAGACAGAACTGAAGAGAGACACACACAGACAGAACTGAAGAGAGACACACACACTGACAGAACTGAAGAGAGACACACACAGACAGAACTGAAGACACACACACACACACAGACAGAACTGAACAGACACACACACACAGACAGAACTGAAGAGAGACACACACAGACAGAACTGAAGAGAGGGACACACACAGACAGACAGAACTGTAGAGACACACACAGACAGAACTGTAGAGACACACACACACATACAGAACTGAAGAGATTCACACACAGATAGAACTGACAAGGGACACACACACACACACAGACAGAACTGAAGACACACACACAGACAGAACTGAAGAGAGACACACACAGACAGAACTCAAGAGATACACACACACACAGACAGAACTGAAGACACACACACACACAGACAGAACTGAAGAGAGACACACACAGACAGAACTGAAGAGAGACACACACACACAGACAGAACTGAAGACACACACACACACAGGCAGAACTGAAGAGAGACACACACACAGACAGAACTGACAAGAAACACACACACAGACAGAACTGAAGAGATTCACACACAGATAGAACTGACAAGGGACACACACACACACAGACAGAACTGAAGACACACACACACACACAGACAGAACTGAAGAGAGACACACACAGACAGAACTGAAGAGACACACACACACACACACACAGAAGAACTGACAAGAGACACACACACAGACAGAACTGAAGAGAGACACACACAGACAGAACTGAAGAGAGACACACACACACAGACAGAACTGAAGACACACACACACACAGGCAGAACTGAAGAGAGAGACACACACAGACAGAACTGACAAGAAACACACACACAGACAGAACTGAAGAGATTCACACACAGATAGAACTGACAAGGGACACACACACACACAGACAGAACTGAAGACACACACACACACACAGACAGAACTGAAGAGAGACACACACAGACAGAACTGCAGAGACACACACACACACACACACACACAGAAGAACTGACAAGAGACACACACACAGACAGAACTGACAAGGGACACACACACACACACAGACAGAACTGAAGAGACACACACACACACTGACAGAACTGAAGAGAGACACACAGACAGAACTGAAGAGAGACACACAGACAGAACTGAAGAGAGGCACACACAGACAGAACTGAAGAGAGACACACACAGACAAAACTGAAGAGATACACACACACAGACAGAACTGAAGAGAGACACACACAGAACTGAAGAGACACACACACAGACAGAACAGAAGAGAGACACACACAGACAGAACTGAAGAGAGACACACACACAGAACTAGAACTGAAGAGAGACACACACACAGATAGAATTGACAATAGACACACAGACACAGACAGAACTGAAGAGAGAGACACACAGACAGAACTGAAGAGACACACACACAGACAGAACTGAAGAGACACACACAGATAGAACTGAAGAGACACACACAGATAGAACTGACAATAGACACACACAGACAGACAGAACTGAAGAGAGACACACACAGACAGAACTGACAAGAGACACACACACACAGACAGAACTGAAGAGAGACACACACAGACAGAACTGAAGAGAGACACACACACAGGCAGAACTGAAGAGAGGTACGAAGGATAAAACGGGACCCACAACAGTAAGAAGCAGGAAAGGCCGCATATCTTCTGGGTAACATTGTACAGCACAGGAGGCGGATACTCGGCCCATTCTGCCTTTGCCAGCTTTTCAAAAGGACTATCCAATTCGTCCCAATCCTCACCTTTTTCTCCATCATCCTGTAATCCCACTTTTTCCAATATTTATCCAGTTCCCCCTTTTGAAAGTTCATATTGAATCTGTTTCCACCGCCCTTTCAGGCAGCACCTTCCAGATCATATCAACTCACTGTGTGTAAAAATAAAAATTCTCTTCACCCCCCCCCCCCCCCCCCCCCCCGAATCTTTTCCCAATTCTCTTTAATCTGTGTCCCTCTTTCTACCGAGCTCTAGCCACTGGAAACACTTTCTCCTTATTTACTCCATCGAAGCACATTATTTGGTCTTTAAGTCAAGGAATTTCTCTTCTTGTCAGAATGACCACACACAGCAGGATTGAGGTGAAAGGGCATATTCCGATGGGAATTTGACAGGATTCCATTCCTTTCCCCAAGAAAACGCTCCCAGTAAATCGCAGTTTAGGGCCTCAGGCAGCTGAAGACAGGGCCGCCAATGGAGGAGCGATGGGAATCAGTAGATGCTCAAGAGGCCGGAATTCGAAGAGCGCACAAATCTCGGAGGGTTGTGGGACTGAATGAGTTAACAGAGGTAGGGAGGTTTGTGGGGACTGGAGGACGTTACAGAGATAGGGAGGGTTGCAGGGGCTCGACGAAGTGACAAAGATAGGGAGGGTTAGTGGAGCAGGAGGTGGTTACAGAGGTAGAAAGGGTTGTAGGTTCTGAAGGAGGTTCCAGAGATAGGGAGAGCTGTGGGGGGTGAAGGAGGTTTCAGAGATAGGGAGGATTGTAGGAGCTGGAAGGGGCTACAGAAATAAGGAGTATTGTCGGGGCTAGAAAAGGTTACAGAGATAGAAGGCGCGATTCTCCATCCCCCACGACGGGTCAGAGAATAGCGGGAGGGCCTTCCCGACATTTTTCCCGACCTCCTGCTATTCTCCCCCCCCCCCCCACCCCCACGGCCGCCCCATGACACGGTGGGCACCGATCGCGGGCAGCGGGTCCGAAACCTGCGCACTCTTTGTTCCTCCGCTGCCCCGCTGGATCAGTCCGCGGGGCGGCTGAGGGGCATGACGGCGTGATGACGTCATCCGCGCATGCGCGGGTTGGAGCCGTCCAATCCGCGCATGCGCGGCTGACGTCATCGTGCGCGTCAGTGTCAGCCGCCGTTACCCTTGGCGCGCGGGTTTAGCGAAGTTCGCTAAGCCTGCGATGCCGTGGTTCACGGGGGCCCGCTGCTAGCCCCGACCGGGGAGCAGAATCGGGTCCCGGGAGGGGGCGCGGAGGCTGCCGTGAAACACGGCCAGTTTCACGGCAGCCTTTACGACTCTCCGCATTTGCGGAGAATCGTGCCCAGAGTTCTTGGAACTGGAGGAGTTTACAGAGATAGGGAGGGTTGTAGGGGCTGCAGGGGTTTACAGAGATAGGGAGGGTTGTAGGGGCTAGAGACGTTCACTGAGGTAGGGAGGGAGGGACTTGGAGGCTATAGAAGGACTTGAAAACATCTTGTAGTTGTAAATATGAGTGGCGTCAGGACTCATTCTTGTTTATTTGAGAATGATCCATAAGGAAAGTATACAGTGTCTCCTAGACACAAAAACAACCTTTTCAAAGGATCACCCAAGTGTTATTGACGACATTTCACAACATTAATTTGCCTTGAGGGTCACAATTAATCTTGACATTATTGCGCAGCAAGATGTTAATGTATTTCTGCCACATTCCTCTGTGTGTTCAGACATTCTTCCTGTTAACCATCCTCCGCCTGCATCACCCTGATCTCTGAGTCACAATGTTGTTGCTTTGAAACCCCAGCCAGAGACTGGTTGATAAATTCCAGGCCGACACTCCCCACTGAGAGGGAGCTGCCAGCTTTCAGTCAGGCATTCCCATGTCGCTGTCTGTGTGATCTTGCTGTGCATATAGTGGATGCACCGTTTCCAACATTAGAACAGAGTCCGATCTTGTACAAAGTATCTCAGAGACTGGGAAGTGGCTTTGGAATGTTCCAATGAAAGCTAGACCTCTCCTTTATCAACTAAATATTGGTGATGTTTTACATCGATTAAACCCTTTTGATAAAATAATGCAGTTGATGTGTGAAGAGGAATAGAAAGCAGCCTCCTCTTTACCGATAAGGATTTAGTTGATTGATGAAATGAGAATACATCACATTGTTCGGAGGTTTGTGTGGTGTTACCTGCGTGGTCGATAACACGTGTTATTCAATCCTTGGCTGACGGTGAGGTCCTCTGAATCTCGTTGAAGATGACTCGAACTCGTCCAGTAACAACACAGATTTTTAAATTTTTAAAATAAATTTAGAGTACCCAATTATTTTTATTTTTCCAATGAAGGGGCAATTTAGCGTGGCCAATCCACCTAACCGGCACATCTTTGGGTTGTGGGGGCGAAACCCACGCAAACACGGGGAGAATGTGCAAACTCCACACGGACAGTGACCCAGGGCCGGGATTCGAACCCGTGTCCTCAGCGCCGCAGTACCAGTGCTAACCACTGCGCCACATGCCGCCCTACAACAAAGATTTATTGAGTAACTATAACTATTAATGCATGAGTTCTTTACCTTAACATGGGAACTAGGAATTGGTTAACAAGATTTAACAATTGTAACTAAACGTAACTCCACTAACTATCTATGTGATTCTGACGTTACCCTGTTCACAGCACACCCACGAGAGAGACAGGGACCCCGGATAAAAGCAAATTACTGCGGACGCTGGAATCTGAAATGAAAGGGAAAATGCTGGAAAATCTCAGCAAGTCTAGCAGCACCTGTAGGGAGAGAAAAGAGCTAACGTTTCAAGTCCGATGACTCTGTCAAAGCAGGTCCCCCACATTGTACCCTCCATAGGCAGGTCAAACTTAACTCAGCTGCCTGTGTCTTATTGAGGGGGAGGGGGTGCACAAAGGGAATGCGGGGGTGGGGGAAATGCTTATCAGGCAGCTGAAAGCAATTTTCAACATCTTCCCTCTCCTTTTTAATCCCAGGGCATTGATCTCGCTCAGGGTATTTTTCCCAGGTCCATGTGGATGCTGCTATGTTGAGATCTGGATGTCGCGGGTCACGTATTGAGTTAATTGAGCTAATTGAGCAGCCGTCAGTTCTGCATCTTGTCAGAGCAAGCTCCCACAGCTGCACCGTAAATGGTGTTTGCTCACTGCCTTTGGTATGGCTCTCGACTCTCAAGGAGAAATTGGGCGCGATTCTCCGCAAATGCGGCGAGTAGTAAAGGCTGCCGTGAAACTGGCCGTGTTTCACGGCAGCCTCCGCGCCCCATCCTGGGACCCGATACTCCCCCCCGGGCGGGGCTAGCAGCGGGGCCCCGAGAAGCACGGCATCGCGGCCTTAGCGACCGTCGCTAAGTCCGCGTGCCAAGCGTCACGACGGCTGAAGCGCACGATGACGTCAGCCGCGCAGGCGCGGGTTGGCCGGCTCCAACCTGCGCATGCGTGGATGACGTCATCACGCATACGCGTCAAACCCGCACATGCGCGGGCCGTCATGCCCCTCAGCTGCCCTGCGGACTGATCCTGCGGAGCGGTGGAGGAACAAATAGTGCGCGGGTATCGGACCCGCTGCCCGTGATCGGTGCCCACCGATCGCAGGCCCATGCCACCCTTGGCACGACCGTGGTGCGGCCTTGCCAATCGGTGCCATGGTTGTCCGGGACGGGCACATTGCGGCCGTTTTCACGAACGCTGAAAGCAGGTGTGATCGCGGCCGTGAAAACGGCCGTAAACTCCGCGGTATTCGGCCCATCCGCCTGCGGAGAATCGCTGTTCGCCGTAAAAAACGGCGAGCAGCGATTCGTGTCGGGGGCGGCCGGAGGGGGGAAGAATAGCGGGAAGCCGTGAAAATTGTCGGGATGGCCCTCCTGCTATTCTCCGACCCTTCGTGGGCAGCGGAGAATCGCACCCCATAGTTTCTCGACGTCTACTCCACAAAACACACCTTGATAATAATAACCCTCCATAGGTCATTGGTTAGTTTACCCTTCTCCAGGTTCTAGAACTCTGCCTCATAGAATCATAGCATCCCGACAGTGCAGAAGGAGGCCATTCAGCCCATCAGATCTGCACTGACCATTTGAAAGACCACTCTACACAGATACGAACCCCGCCCTATCACTGTAACCCAACCTAACCTTTTGGACACTAAAGGACAATTTATTATGGCCAATCCACCTAACCCGCACATCGTGGAAAGTGGGAGGAAATCGGAGCAGCCGGAGGAAACCCGTGTAGACACGGGGAGAAAGTGCAAACTCCAGACAGACAATCACCCGAGGCCGGAATTGTACCCGGGTCCCTGGCGCTGTGAGGCAGCAGTGCTAACCACTGTGCCACCCTGCCACCTCAATTGATCAGAATTCTTTATGTGCCTCAGAGTTCACCATCAATCCTTTTAGTGATATGGCCTGGGGCCCAGGACCACAGCATAGTCTTATTTAGGCCTTATTGATGACTGACAGACTGCAGACAATAAAATGTTTGTTAAATTCAATAATGTGTAAACTAATTGAGTGAAAGTATTCACGCCACCTCACAAAGAGTATTTCAATAAATTTTTAAAAAAATAATTTAGAGTACCCAATTCAATTTTTCCAATTAAGGGATAATTTAGCGTGTTCAGTCCACCTATCTTGCACATCTTTGGGTTGTGGGGGTGAAACCCACGCAAACACGGGGCGAATGTGCAAACTCCACACGGACAATGACCCAGAGCCGGGATCGAACCTGGGACCTCGGCGGCGTGAGACTGCAGTGCTAACCACTGCGCCACCGTGCTGCCCGGAGCGTATTTTAATTTAATAGGTTGGGAATGCTTGAACAGAGCAGAGGAAAACCAAGAAGCCTGAAAAGGTGAGGGCCTAAAAATACAGCTGAGTAATCAGCTCAGGTTTGGACAAAGCCACTGTGGCCGCACGATTAGCAGGTTCAAGGAACTCGGCGTGACGGCTGCGGACACTCCAGCGCTGCCACAGTTGGCGGAGGACTGATCAGCAAGAGGGGGGCATATTCAGGGCTGGGGGCACTGTGGGTGTCGGTTCGGGGCGGGCGAGCCAGCTGAAGGGGGACTATTTCACGGGCGCGGTCCGACGGAGCGTCCGTCACGAAGCACGGTGCGGCCACGAACCTGGCAATTCTCCGGGACGTATCGGCAGCTAGAGCCGGGTGCTCTACGCTGCGTCTTGTTAGCCCCCAGCAAAACGGGGAATCGGTGGCCATTTTCCACCAGTTTTCCTGGCGTACAATGCCACCGTTCCCAGGGGCATGGGGACATAGCCCCAGAATCGGAGAATCCAGCCTAGGAGTGCTGCACAGTCAGAGGGTCAGTGCTGAGGGAGTGCCGCACTGTCAGAGGGTCAGTACTGAGGGAGTGCTGCACTGTCAGTGGGTCAGTACTGAGGGAGTGCTGCACTGTCAGAGGGTCAGTACTGAGGGAGCGCTGCACTGTCAGAGGGTCAGTACTGAGGGAGAGCTGCACTGTCAGAGGGTCAGTACTGAGGGAGTGCTGCACTGTCAGAGGGTCAGTACTGAGGGAGTGCTGCACAGTCAGAGGGTCAGTACTGAGGGAGTGCTGCACTGTCAGTGGGTCAGTACTGAGGGAGTGCTGCACTGTCAGAGGGTCAGTACTGAGGGAGCGCTGCACTGTCAGAGGGTCAGTACTGAGGGAGAGCTGCACTGTCAGAGGGTCAGTACTGAGGGAGTGCTGCACTGTCAGAGGGTCAGTACTGAGGGAGTGCTGCACAGTCAGAGGGTCAGTACTGAGGGAGTGCTGCACTGTCAGAGGGTCAGTACTGAGGGAGTGCTGCACTGTCAGAGGGTCAGTACTGAGGGAGTGCTACACTGTCAGAGGGTCAGTACTGAGGGAGCGCTGCACTGTCAGAGGGTCAGTACTGAGGGAGTGCTGCACTGTCAGAGGGTCAGTACTGAGGGAGTGCTGCACTGTCGGAGGGTCAGTACTGAGGGAGTGCTGCACTGTCGGAGGGTCAGTACTGAGGGAGTGCTGCACTGTCAGAGGGTCAGTACTGAGGGAGTGCTGCACTGTCAGAGGGTCAGTACTGAGGGTGTGCTGTACTATCAGAGGGTCAGTACTGAGGGAATGCTGCACTGTCAGAGGGTCAGTACTGGGGGAGGGCTGCACTGTCAGAGGGTCAGGACTGAGGGAGGGCTGCACTGTCAGAGTGCCAGTACTGAAGGAGTGCTGCATGGTCGGTTGGTCTGTACTGTGTTCCTGTTTTATACGGGTTCCCCGGGGAGTATGTCAGTACTGATAGGGGTTTGAGGGTGTGGGTGAATATCGACAGAGGGGTCCCAATTTTGTATTCATACTTACAGGGTGGCCACAGGAGTTTGTCAATATTTTCTGTTCACAGGGAATTTCCCCCTCACTGATGTTTGAGACTGGCAGACACTGACTAACGTTAACCCACTGTGATTTTAAATCACAATCTCAGTGTTTACGTTGTGCAATGTTGAATATTGATGTATGTTGTGTAAACTTAATCTGCAGTTGATGAATTGCAACAGGGTTGAGGTGTATTGGGGTGTGAGTGGTGTGGCTGAAAACACTCCCGAAAAAGACTTCATGTTGATGCAGGTTTGATGGGCCTCTCTGAACACATGACGCCCACTGAGGAGGTTTGAATGTTTCTGTTAATCATCTGTTTCTCAAGAAGTTAAATATCCAGTTTATTTTGGGAGCAATAGTTCCTGAAATAAACGTGGGATGTAACTCCTCTGGAGGTGACCCACCGTCTGACTTTAATGATTCAGAATCACAGCCACTCCCCGTTCACAACCCCTATTCTCAGTGACCCTCACCATTCAGCAACATCTCAACTCCAACATCCCAACTCTCTGCTGTCAAGATATTGGAATAAAAGGAAGATTCAAGAATTGAGCAAGATTAAAAATAAAATAAAGAAAGTAAAGAATTGGATAAAAGGGGATCTGATGAGTGGAGCCGTCTGAAGGGGTGTTTTTGAAAAGCAAAATTAGTCAGTAGCAGGAAAACAAGTGTTTCCCTAGATGACTATGAGGCAAACCATGGTGTCTAGAAATAGGTGTTAGAACCATAGAAGAGGTGAGTTCAAAGTGGAGAGTTAACAAAATAATTTGCATCTATGTGGTACAAGCCTGGTCCAACGGGTTAACCAGATTGGGTACATCAAGCGAGGGAAACGATGGCTGTAATTCTCCAGCCGTTGGGATTCTCTCTTCCCAGCAGCAGCAAACCGCCACCCATGGGTTTACCGGCTGCGTGGGGTGGCTTCAATGGAAAATCCCATTCACAAGTGGTGGGAAGAGAGAATCCCGTCACCAGCGAACGGTGTACTGCCAAGAAACACGGGCGGAATTCTCCACGAACTGGCGGCGTCGGGCTGCCACGAAGGTGTGGAATCCTCTGCACCTTCAGGGGCTAGGCCGGCACCGGAGTGTTTGGCGCCACTCCAGCCGGCGAGGAAGGGCTTGGCGCCACGCCAACCTGCGCCAAAGTGCCTCCACCAGCCAGCGCGAGTTGGCGCATGCGCAGGAGCGCCAGCGTGTGCTGGCGTCATCCCAGCGCAAGTGCAGGGGGTCCTTCTCTGCAGCGGCCATGGCGGAGGTTGACAGCGGCCGTTGCGGAGGGAATGAGTGCCCCCACAGCACAGGCCAGCCCACGGATCGGTGGGCCCCAATTGTGGGCCAGGCCACCGTTGGGGCACTCCCCGGGGCCAGATCCCCCAGTGCCCCCCCCCCCCCCCCCCCCCCCCCCCCCCTCTGCAGGGTGCCTATGAAGCCAGGTCCCTCCGGTAAGGACCTGTTGCGATTTATGCCGGTGGGACCGGCCGAAAACGGGCAGCCACTCGGCCCATCGCGGGCCGGAGAATCGCCGGGGGGACCGCTGCCAACGGCATCTGACCAGCGCGCCACGATTCCTGCCCCTGCCAAAACCCCGGCGGCGGAGAATTCGGCAGCCGGTGGGGGCGGGATTCATACCCCACATGTCTGGGGGACCGGAGAATCCAGCCCAATCTATAGCAGGATTACGGAATACAGTAGGAGAGGAGAAGTTAGTATCATAACCAAACCCAGCTGGAGGAAGCAGGCTCTCTCAAAAACCAGTTGGTGCTGAAAACCGCTGTTTAAAAACTCTCACAGAGGTGGAACATTACACTGAACTGAAAACAGGTTATATGAGTGGTAACTATGTGCTGGATTTAGCTCATAGAGTTATATATTATTGGATGTTTTTGGGAAAACAACAGAGTTCGGGAAATGTAGGTAATTAGAAACAAGTGTTAACTTCAGGAGAAACTGTGTGTGTGTAGCCATATTGTGGTTAAGTGCACTGCTGTAGTGTCATCTTTCTGGTTGTGTGTTTCTTTTAAGTTAATAAATATTCTTTATTAATTGATTGCAACAAGACTGGACTGTTCCTCACTGCTTTGCTTATCTTTCTACCCAAATTGAAAATATACACCGCTGAGAATCCGTGTCCCGGGTTACGCTTCTGGGTTTTGGGTTACCCTCTCTTGTAACATCCTTAGGGTGTGGTAGTCACCACTGATGTATTATACTGTATATATGGGTTTTACGGTAAGGCCCCTGTACTACAGGTACGTGGGTAGAGCCCTGCCAGCTGGCTCCGCCCAGTAGGCGGAGTATAAATATGTGTGCTCTCCATACAGCAACCATTTTGTCAATTGCTGTAGGAGGCCACACAACCCTATGTAATGAAGCCACGATTACATTCTACTCTCGTCTCATAGAATTTCAAATGCCGAAGGAGGCCATTCAGCCCATCGAGTCTGCACCGGCTCTTGGAAATAGCACCCCACTGAAGCCCACACTTCCAACCTATCCCAGTAATGCAGTAACCCCACCTAACCTTTTTATACACTAACAGCAATTTATCATGGCCAATCCACCTAACCCGCACATCTTTGGACTGTGGGAGGAAACCGGAGCACCCGGAGGAAACCCACGCAGACACGGGGAGAACGTGCAGACTCCGCACAGACAGTGACCCATCCGGGAATAGAACCTGGGACCCTGGAGCTGCGAAGCAACCGTGCTGACCACTGTGCCACCGTTCTGCCCAATAACCAGGGGATGATAATCCGATGAATATGAGAGTCTATCAGTTTTTGGGCTGGATTCCCTGGTCCCCAGCAGCATGTTTCTTGGCCGGCATGCTGTTCACTGGCAGCGGAATTCTCTATTCCCGCCGCTTGTCAATGAGATTTCCCATTGAAGTCACACCACACCACCAGGAGGCACAAGGGCGGGAGTGCGCTGTCGGCGGGAACAGTCTCGTTGTAATTGATAGTGCATCAATTTATTAAACAGAGAATTTTCAGAGGTGGACCTCCGCATCAAGCCAGACTCTATTGTCCCGGCAACCCCCACGTGCGGCCAGTGGGCGCCGCCATCATCCCCTCTTCAGACCATGTGCGGCCCATGGGCGCCGCCATCTTGCTCTACTCACAACACGTGCAGCCCGTGGGCACCGCCATCTTGCTCTACTCACAACACGTGCAGCCCGTGGGCACCGCCATCTTGCTCTACTCACAACACGTGCAGCCCGTGGGCACCGCCATCTTGCTCTACTCACAACACAGTGGCCCGTGGGCACCGCCATCTTGCTCTACTCACAACACAGTGGCCCGTGGGCACCGCCATCTTGCTCTACTCACAACACAGTGGCCCGTGGGCACCGCCATCTTGCTCTACTCACAACACGTGCAGCCCGTGGGCACCGCCATCTTGCCTGCCCCAGGACACGTGCAGCCTGTGGGCGCCGCCATTTTACCCACCTCAGGACCCCTGCCTGTCGGGCACTTCATCAGGCCGCTCATCACCTGCAACCACCGACAACCGGCCGCGTCTCGCCTCGGTCACGATTGACCAGTCTCAACCGCACAACCTCCCGACCGCTTTGACAAAGGTGAAGGTCGGCGTGCACGCGATCTCCTGCCTTCTGGACTCCGGGAGCAGTGAGAACTTCATCCACCCCGATACGGTAAGGCGCTGCTCCCTCGCGGTACATCCCGCTAGCCAGAGAATCTCCCTGACCTCTGGATCCCACTCTGTGGTGATCCAGGGGTACTGCATCGCCACCCTCACTGTCCAGGGCGTAGAGTTCAGCAGCTTCCGCCTCTACATCCTCCCCAACCTCAGCCCTGCCTTGCTACTCGGCCTGGACTTCCAGTGCAACCTCCAGAGCCGAACCCTGAAATTCAGCGGGCCTCTACCACCCCTTATTGTCTGTGGCCTCGTGACCCTTAAGGTCGACCCACCTTCCCTTTTTGCAAACCTAATCCTGGATTGCAAACCCGTCGCCACCAGGAGCAGACGGTACAGTGCCCAGGACAGGACCTTCATCAGGTCTGAGGTCCAGTGACTGCTGCGGGAAGGTATTATCGAGGCCAGCAACAGCCCCTGGAGAGCCCAAGTGGTAGTGGTGAAAACCGGGGAGAAACACAGGATGGTTGTTGATTACAGTCAGACCATCAACCTATACACGCAGCTCAACGCGTACCCCCTCCCTCGCATATCTGATATGGTCAATCAGATTGCACAATACCGCGTCTTCTCGACAGTGGACCTGAAATCTGCCTACCACCAGCTCCCCATCCGTAAGGCGGACCGCCCATACACTGCGTTCGAAGCAGACGGCCGCCTTTACCAATTCCTTAGGGTTCCCTTCGGTGTCACCAACACTGCCTTTCCAAGTAGAAAGCATCGCTTCAGATGTCGTACTTGCCGCCACGCTGAATCAGGCAGGCAGACCCATGGCATTCTTTTCCCGCACCCTCCACGCCTCTGAAATTCAGCATTCCTCTGTTGAAAAGGAGGCCCAGGCAATCGTTGAAGCTGTGCGGCACTGGAGGCATTACCTGGCCGGCAGGAGATTCACCCTCCTCACTGACCAACGGTCGGTAGCCTTCATGTTCAACAACATGCAGCGGGGCAAGATCAAGAATGCTAAAATCTTGAGGTGGAGGATCGAGCTCTCCACCTACAATTACGAGATTTTGTGGTTGGCGCTCGCGGGCGGAGTGGCTGCGTCGGGTAGATGCTCCCTCCGGTCCGCGATTTATCGGACTTTTTCGGGGGTTTCCCCGTGGTTCTTTCTTCTCACGAAAGGGGAAGGGTTTCTTCGGCCTTTGGGGCCTGAGGGACGGGCCTCGGGTCGGTCCGGTTTGGGGTCGGTGAGGAGCCCCGCGGGGGTGTCCAGCGGCCGGAGCGGGAGGCACCGACCCAGAGGTCAGATGCGTGGGCGGAGCTTGACACGAGGCGAGGCAATCGAGGTGGCAGGCCTGAGTCTAGAAGGCGATGTAGAGGAGGGGGACTAGAGCACACTGGGTGGCTCCCACTGAAAATGGATCTTTGAGGAGTTTGAAGTCCGGTCCCCGGGGGAAGAGATTTCCTGACTTTGGAATTTTTGGGGAAATAATTTGTGAAAATAATTACTTAGTTATTTTCGGATTGAAGAAAGAAAGAAGAAATAAAAAGTCGTTAGAGGATGTGAAAAGCAGCTAGGAAGACGGAAGAACACCCGGGTTCGCCATTGAATGAGAAGGCCAGCAAAAGCGTTGACAAGATGGCGGATGCCGGACCGCATGGTGGGGCCGCACTACTTACGGTGAAGGTGACCGAGGTGATGGCGGTGGAGCTGGAAAAGCAGTTTGCGAGGCATATGGAAGCTTTGAGGAAGGCTACGGCGGTCGCATTGAAATCGTTGGTGGAGGAAGCAATTGCCCCGGTGAGGGTAGCTGTGGCAAAGACATTGGCCGAGGTGAGAGAGCAGGGCGAGAAGATGAAGGAAGTGGAGGAGGCCGTGTCACAGCACAGCAACCAGCTCACCTCGATGGGGGATGAGCTGCGGAGGGTGGTGGAGATCAACAGAGGACTCTGAGAAAAGCTCGAGGGCTTGGAGAACCGCTCAAGACGGCACAATCTGAGAATTGTGGGCTTGCCTGAAGGGACAGAGGGCCCAAGGCCAACACAATACTTCGCTAAGAAGTTGGTGGAGCTGATGAGGGAGGGTGAGAACTCCTCCCAGTACAAGCTGGACCAAGCTCATTGATCATTAAAGCCGAAGCCCAAGCTGAATTAGCCGCCAAGAGCAGTAATTATCTGCTTCCATAAGTTCTGCATGAAGGAGAAGGTGTTAAACTGGGCGAAGCAGAAGCGAGAGGTGCAGTGGGACGGTGCTGTAGTTAAGATCTATCAGGATTTGACGGTTGAGTTGGCAAAAAGACGAGCGGCGTTCGGACGGGTGAAGGCAGCATTGTACAAGGGGGTGCGATTTGTGGTATACCCGGCGAAGCTGAGGATGATGTATGATGCCAAAGACTTTTATTTTGAGACAGCGGATGCGGCTGAGGCGTTCGTGAGGGCAGAAGGCTTGGGACAGACGTGAGGAGCAGAACTGGAAGAGACTGTGGACTGTGTTTGAGCAGCTGGAAAATGTATAAATGCTAAAACTTTCTTATTACTGATGTGTATTGTAATTTACTTCTCTTTGCATTGTTACGGAGTTCAAGTTAATAGTGGGTTGATGGGCGTTCTGTGTTGCGACGGTTAAATCTTATGTTAGTGAATTGTATGGGTTGGATTGTTGGTTTTGTTTTGTTTTCTGGGACTGGGTGGAAGGGGACGACATATCTTAGTGTGGGAGCCACCCGCGCTAGCTGGCTAAAGTCGTGATGTACCATCAATTCAACTGAAGACACATTTATGATCCGAACTGTGGCTTTAATCAGCTAGTTGTTAGCCCGGTTGTCGACTACAGAGAATGGCCTACCACCGGGAACTCTGGGTACTTATACCCCGCCTCGGAGGCAGGGCCTACTTGCCTCTCGACCAATTGAAGAGCAGTCACATGACTAGTCCCAACCAATCGGACGAGAGGCACATGACCAGCCAGAGCCAATGGGAAGCCAGTGCTCTGCACCAATGGCAGTGCTCATATCCATACCACCACATTCACCCCTTGTGGAGAAAGAAGTGGGGGGGAGTAAGTGGGAGAGAGAGGGGGGGGGGTCCGAGGACTGGTTGTATGAGCAGCGAAAATCAATAGGGGTGAGCTGCCCACTGGCTCGTGGCAAAACAATACTACTACTACTACTAATAACAACAGAATAACACAAAAATGTCAAAAAAAGTCCCATGGCCGCATCAGATGGAGACGATCAGCCTGTCGGGTGTCCGTGACGTTCTGGTGGACCGTCTCAGTGGAACCGGTGACGTCGGGCCGATGGTTGTCCTTGCCTCCGGGAGCGTTGGTCGTAGATGTGTCTCCGTACCCCGGGCCGGTGGTGGAGACGCTGTAATCGGGGAAGGGGGGGTATATGCGCTGGGTCGTGGGGAAGTGGGGGGCGCTGGGGGGAATTGGAGTTGGGGAGGGTGTTGATGTAGTGGGAGAAGGCCGCACGCCGGTGGGTGCCAGGTGCCGAAGTGAGACCATATCCTGCCGACCGTCGGGATACTCCACGTACGCATACTGCGGGTTGGCGTGGAGTAACTGGACTCGCTCAACCAATGGGTCGGACTTGTGCACCCGCACATGCTTCAGGAGCAAAATGGGACCGGGGGTGGCCAGCCAGTTCGGGAGAGGGGATCCTGAGGATGACTTCCTAGGGAAAACAAGAAGATGTTCATGAGGTGTTTGATTAGTGGTAGTACAGAGGAGAGACCGGATTGAGTGAAGGGCGTCGGGGATGACCTCTTGCCAACGGGGAATAGGGAGATCTCTGGACCGTAGGGCCAGCAGGATGGTCTTCCAAATGGTGCCATTCTCCCGCTCGACCTGACCGTTACCCCGGGGGTTATAACTGGTCGTCCTGCTAGAGGCTATACCCCTGCTGAGCAGGAACTGACGCAGTTCGTCACACATAAAGGAGGACCCCCGGTCGCTGTGAATGTACGCGGGGTAACCGAACAGGGAGAAGATGGATAGGAGGGCCTTTATGACGGTTATTGTGGTCATGCCGGGACAGGGAATGGCGAAAGGGAATCGAGAGTATTCGTCGATAACACTCAGGAAATATGTGTTACGGTTGTTGGAAGGGAGGGGACCCTTGAAGTCTATACTGAGACGTTCAAAGGGGCGGGATGCCTTGATCAGATGCGCTCGTTCGGAGTGGTAAAAGTGCGGTTTGCACTCAGCGCAGACGTGGCAGTCCCTGGTGATGGTCCTGACTTCCTCGACGGAGTAGGGCAGGTTGCGGGTCTTAATAAAATGGTAGATACGGGTTACCCCTGGATGGCAGAGGTCTGTGTGGAGGGAGCGGAGGCGGTCAATCTGCGCGCTGGCGCAGGTATCGCGGGATAGGGCATTAGAAGGTTCGTTGAGCTTCCCAGGACGATACAAGATATCGTAGCTGTACGTGGACAACTCGATCCGCCACCGCAAGATCTTGTCGTTCTTGATCTTGCCCCTCTGTGCATTGTCGAACATGAAAGCTACTGACCGTTGGTCTGTGAGGAGGGTAAACCTCCTGCCGGCCAGATAGTGCCTCCAATGTCGCACAGCTTCAACTATGGCCTGTGCCTCCTTTTCCACCGAGGAATGGCGGATTTCGGAAGCGTGGAGGGTTCGTGAAAAGAAGGCCACGGGTCTGCCTGCTTGGTTCAGGGTGGCCGCCAGAGCTACGTCAGACGCGTCGCTCTCGAGCTGGAATGGGAGGGACTCGTCGATAGCATGCATCGTGGCCATCGCGATATCCGCTTTGATGCGGCTAAAGGCCTGGCGGGCCTCCATCGACAGGGGAAAGGAGGTGGACTGGATGAGGGGGCGGACTTTGTCGGCGTAGTTGGGGACCCACTGGGCGTAGTATGAGAAATGAAATGAAAATGAAATGAAAATCGCTTATTGTCACGAGTAGGCTTCAATTAAGTTACTGTGAAAAGCCCCTAGTCGCCACATTCCGGCGCCTGTCCGGGGAGGCTGATACGGGAATCGAACCGTGCTGCTGGCCTGCTTGGTCTGCTCTAAACGCCAGCGATTTAGAAGAAACCCAGGCAGCGTTTGAGGGATTTGAGGGAGTTGGGGAGGGGAAGTTCCATCAGGGGGTGCATGCGTTCGGGATCGGGGCCTATCACTCCGTTACGCACTACGTAGCCAAGGATGGCTAGACGGTCGGTGCTAAACACGCACTTATCCTTATTGTAAGTTAAATTAAGGAGTTTTGCGGTTCGGAGGAATTTTTGGAGGTTGATGTCGTGGTCCTGCTGGTCGTGGCCGCAGATGGTGACGGGAACGTGGCCCGTAAACCGTACCTGTCGACCATTCGGTCCATCTCCCGTTGGAAGACCGAGACTCCATTTGTGACACCGAATGAAACCCTGAGGAAGTGGTAGAGGCGCCCATCTGCCTCAAACGCGGTGTACTTTCGGTCACTCGTGCGAATGGGGAGCTGGCGGTAGGCGGACTTAAGGTCCACCTTGGAGAAGACTTTGTACTTCGCGATCCTGTTAACCAGGTCGGAAATACAGGGGAGAGGATACACATCCAGCTGCGTAAACCTGTTGATGGTCTGATTGTAATCGATGACCATCCGGTTTTTCTCCCCAGTCCGAACTACCAGCACTTGGGCTCGCCAGGGACTGTTGCTGGCTTCGATAACTCCTTCCTTAAGGAGCCTCTGGATCTCGGACCCGGTGAAGGTCCGGTCCTGGGCACTGTATCGTCTTCTCCTAGTGGCGACAGGTTTACAATCTGGGGTGAGATTAGCAAATAAGGAAGGGGGATCCAGTTTAGACCATAAGACCATAAGACATAGGAGTGGAAGTAAGGCCATTCGGCCCATCGAGTCCACTCCGCCATTCAATCATGGCTGATGGGCATTTCAACTCCACCTACCAGCATTCTCCCCGTAGCCCTTAATTCCTTGCGACATCAAGAATTTATCTATCTCTGCCTTGAAGCCATTTAGCTTCCCGGCCTCCACTGCACTCCGCGGCAATGAATTCCACAGGCCCACCACTCTCTGGCTGAAGAAATGTCTCCGCATTTCTGTTCTGAATTTACCCCCTCTAATTCTAAGGCTGTGCCCACGGGTCCTCGCCTCCTCGCCTAACGGAAACAGTTTCTTTGCGTCCACCCTTTCTAAGCCATGTATTATCTTGTAAGTTTCTATTAGATCTCCCCTTAAGTTTGAGGGACGCGAGGCTGCAAACAGTAAGAGGAGGAATAGGGCCACCGAATTGAAAGGTCAAGCTCTGCAGGTTGCACTGGAAGTCCAGGCCCAAGAGTGCCGGAGTGCATAGATGGGGGAGAATGAGGAGTTTGAAATTTTTGAAAACTCTCCCCTGGACTGTGCTATGCAGCACCCGGTGATTTGGATGGAGTGCGAACCCGAGGCCAATTCAATTTTATGTTTAACTGGGTGGATGGGGAGTGCGCAGCGTCTTACCGTGTCGGGGTGGACGAAACTTTCCCTGCTCCCGGAGTCCAGCAGGCACCTTGTTTTGTGTCCGTTGAGCTGAACCGTTGTTGTAGTCTTGGCGAGCGTGCGTGGTCGCGACTGGTCGAGCTTGATGGAAGCCAGTCGTGGTGAGAGTTCCAGATCCTCTTCGGTAGCAGCGTAGTCGCTTGCAGGGCCTTCCGAGTTGATCCAAGATGGCGGCGCCCAGGACCCGCAAGCGGAGTCGATGTCCCAAGGTGGCGGCGCCCGTGGGAGCCTCGTGGCGGCTGGGGGCCGGTCGGGGCAGCCGGGGGCGCGGGTCGGGAGGACCGTGAGGCCGTTGCAGGAGCCGGGAGGCGGGCCGGAGAGGAGAGGCGTGGGGCCCTGGGGGGAACAGCAGCGACCGACTTGATCTGGCAGACCACCGCGTAGTGGCCCTTCTTCCCGCAGCTCTTACACAGAGCAGAGCGGGCCGGGCAGCGCGGGCGGGGGTGCTTCGAGAGGCCACAAAATTAGCAACGGGGCCCAGCTAGTTTGTCGGAGCGACCCGCGGCGCAGGCTTGGGGGGGGGGGGGGGTCGGGGTCCACGGAGGACAGGGTGGCGCGTGCCATGAAGTCCAGGGGGTTGCTGTGCGGCCGGGGGTATATGCACGGGCGTTCAGGTCAGCAACCTCCAGGGAGGTTGCCAGAGTCCGTGCCTCAGCTAGGCTGAGGGTGTTCTTCTCCACCAATCGTTGGCGGATAGAAGGGGACTGCATGCCAGCAACGTAAGCGTCTCTGATTAAAGGTTCCATGTGCTCCGTCACTGAAACTTGGAGACATGCGCACGTTCTCCCTAGAGCTGCGAGAGCCTGGTAAAACTCGTTGAGGGACTCACCAAGAAACTGTTGTCTGGTCGTCAGGAGATGCCGTGCGTATACTTCGTTGACCGGCCGGAGAAAGTGTCCTTTGAGAATCTCCATGGCCGCATCAAAGTCGCCTTCGTCTTCGATCATTGCGTAGACCGATTGTCCCGCGCATGAGTGGAGGATGTGGAGTTTCTGCTTCTTGGTGGGCTTGCCGGCTGCAGTCATCAGGTAGCTATTAAAACACGCCTGCCAGTGTTTAAAAATTGCAGACGCATTTGCAGCATGCGGGCTGGTACAGAGGCAGTCAGGCTTGATGCATAACTCCATTCCAAACTTCTAGCAGATTAAATTGATGTACCATCAATTCGACTCAAGACACATTTAGGATCCAAACTGTGGCTTTAATCAGCTAGTTGTTAGCCCGGTGGTCAACTACAGAGAATGGCCGACTGCTGGGAACTCTGGGTACTTATACCCCGCCTCGGAGGGCCTACTTGCCTCTCGACCAATTGGAGAGCAGTCATATGACTAGTCCCAACCAATCGGACGAAAGGCACATGACCAGCCAGAGCCAATGGCAGTGCTCATATCCATACCACCACAAGTTGGCTAGTGAACAAAGGTGAGGTTAGAGGAGGGCTGCGGATGTTGGAGCCTGGATAGCAGGCTTCATTGGGCCTTCGAGGTGAGCGAGGTGGGGGGAAGGGATTGATGCTGGGAGATGTTTTATCAAGAGGAAATGTGGGTGGGGGGGTTCGATGTTAACAATGGACAGGGGCGGGTCAGGCTTATGGGGCAGGGCCCGGTGGTATGATGATGGTGGATAAGAAAGGGGGGGGGGTGAGAGACCCCCAGTTAGGGTACTCACGTGGAATGTGAGAGGGCTAGGAGGTCCGGTCAAGAGGTCAAGGGTGCTTGCGCATCTTAAAAGTTTGAAAGCCGATGTGGCAATGCTGCAGGAGACTCACTTGAGGTGAAGGACCAGGTGAGACTTAAAAAGGGCTGGGTTAGTCAGGTGTTTCACTTTGGATTTGATGGAAGGGCTCGGGGATAGCGGTGTTGGTCAGCAAAAGGATACGCTTCCAGATGGAGAAGGTGGTGGCACATCAGGGGGGTAGATATGTGATTGTGACAGGGGCAGCAGGGTAGCATGGTGGTTAGCATAAATGCTTCACAGCTCCAGGGTCCCAGGTTCGATTCCCGGCTGGGTCACTGTCTGTGTGGAGTCTGCACGTCCTCCCCCTGTGTGCGTGGGTTTCCTCCGGGTACTCCGGTTTCCTCCCACAGTCCAAAGATGTGCGGGTTAGGTGGATTGGCCATGCTAAATTGCCCGTAGTGTCCTAATAAAAGTAAGGTTAAGAGGGGGGTTGTTGGGTTACGGGTATAGGGTGGATACGTGGGTTTGAGTAGGGTGATCATGGCTCGGCACAACATTGAGGGCCGAAGGGCCTGTTCTGTGCTGTACTGTTCTATGTTCTATGTTCTATGTTCTATGGGCGCTGGAGGGGAGATTAGTGGTGCTGGTAAGTGTATACGGTCCCAATTGGGACGATGTGGGATTCGTGAGGAAGGTGTTTGGGGCCATTCCCGACTTGGACACACACGAGCTGATTGTGGGGGGGGGGGGGGGGGGGGGGGGGGACTGGAACTTGGTGCAGGAGCCAAAGTTGGACAGATCACAGCCGCGCTCGCCGGTCCCATCGGGGGGGGGGGGGGGGGGGCGAAGGCGCTGGCTGGGCTAATGGTGGAAATGGGAGGGGTGGACCCTTGGAGGTTCCTGCACCCGAGGGAACAGGAGTACTCATTTTTCTCAGCAATCCGTAAGGTATACTCGCGGATCGACTTTTTTGTGGCGGGGAAGGCTTTGCTGGCTGGGGTTAAGGGGTCGTGGTGCTCGGCAGTTGCAGTGTCGGGTCGTGCTCCACGCTGGGTGGGTGTGGCGCGGAGGCTGTGGTGGAAGTTGGATGTGGGGCTTTTGGGGAGCCAAGTGTTCTGTGAGAATATTGAAAAGGTGGTTCGGGAATGTGTGGGTTTCAACTGTACGGGTAAGGTTTCGAAGGCAGTTGTCTGGGAGGCTCTAAAGGCGGTGGTGAGGTATGAGGTAATTTTGTTACGGCCAGGGTGGACAAAGAGGAGAGGTTGGAGCGGCAGAGGGTAATAGATGAGATGTTGGAGGTAGATAGGGGTTACACAGAGGATGGGGACCCAGCGATGCTGGGAAAGAGGAAGGAACTACAGGCCAGCTTCGACCGACTATCCACCAGGAAGGCCTTGCGCCAACTGAGACGGGCGAGGGGTGCAGTTTATGAACATGGAGATAAGGCGGGTTGGCTCCGGAGGGAGGCAGCGGCAAGGGAAATTCTTCAGGTGGGGGGGGGGGGGGGGGGGGGGGGGGGGCGGGGAGGTTGGTGGTGGCTCCGGAGCTGATTAACAAGGTTTTTGAGGAGTTTTGTGAGAGACTGTGCAGGTCAGAGCCGCCTGGGGGAGACTGTGAGATGCAGGAATTTCTGGGTGGTTTGGAGTACCCAGAGCTGGGGGAGGGGGACAGGGCTACATTGGAAGGAGCAGTAGTGGAGCAGGAGGGGGGGGGATGCAATTGGGAAGATGCAGTCGCGGAGGGTGGCGGGGCCGGATGGGTTTCCGGTGGAATATTGTAGGGAATTCGAGGATAGGCTGGCACCCCTGATGGTGGAAATGTTTGGGGGGAGGCGATTGGGGGGGGGGGGGGGAGGCGGAGGTGGCTGATGGGGGGGTTGGACGCCGAGGGGGGCGTTTGGCCGAGTTGAGTGGGGGAGCTTGGTGGGGGTTGTGGAGCAGTTTGGGATTGGACCGGGATCTGTAAACTGGGTGGAGCTATTGTGCGGGGGGCCGGGGGCAGGTTTCCGCACGGACGGCGTCGGCTTGGGGTGCTTTTCTCTCCGCCATGGGACAAGGTGGGGATGTCCTGTCCCACCCCCCCCCTGCTGTTTGCACTTGCGATTGAGCCCTTGGCCATCGCATAAAGAGGTTCGGGAGCGTGGAAAGGGGTGGTGCAGGTGGGGCATGGGGTGTCCTTGTATGCCGACGACTTGCTGCTGTGTGCGTCGGGGCCGGGTGGGTCAATGAGGGGAGTGTTGGGGCTGCTGCGAGTGTTTGGCTTGTTCTCGGGGTACGGGCTGAGCCTGGACGGTTTTGGGTGTTTTGTGGTGTCTCGGCCGGGGATGGGGGCGGGAGTGGGGGGGCTGTCATTCCGTAGGGCAGTGACTCACTTTAGGTATCTGGGGGTTCAGGTTGCCCGGGAGTGGGGGGGGGGGGGGGGGGGGTGGCTTCGCAGGTACAACATCGCTAGTTTGGAGGGGAGAGTGGGGGCTGGTCTGGAAAGGTGGGATGGTCTCCCTCTGTCACTGGCGGGTCGGGTGCAGGCGGTTGAAGTGAATGTGTTGCCGCGATTCCTGTTTATTTTTCGGTGCCTATGATTTTCCTGCCGGGGGCTTTTTTCGGGTGGATTGAGGGGGGGGGGGATTGCCTCATTCATGTGGGGGGGGGAGGGTGGCCGGAGTGGGGGGGAGGGTGCTGCTGCAGAGGGGGGGTGCGGGCAGGGGGTTTGGGTCTCCCGAGCCTGATGTGCTACTGCTGGGCGGCAAGTGTGGGGGAGGGGTGCGGAGCTGGGTCAGAGGGGGTGATTCCCGGTGGGTCGGAGTGGGGGGGGGGGGGGGTTTGAGCAGGGGGTCGGGACTGAAGGCATTAATAATGGCCCCGCTCCCGATAGCTCCGGTGAAATACTCAGGGAGTCCAGTAATAATAGCTTCATTGAAAATCTGGGGGGGCAGTTCCACCAACACTTCGAGTTGGGGGCAGGGTCAAGGGAAATGCCGATTCGGGGGAACCACATATTTGAGCCGGGGAGGTGGGTTGGAAGTTTTCGGAGGTGGGAGGAGAAGGGGATTAAGACGCTAAAAGATTTGTTTCTTAGGGGTCGGTTTGCGGGATTGAGGGAGCTGGAAGCGAAGTATGGGCTGGAGCAGGGAGAAATGTTTAGATACATGCAGGTTCGGGATTTTGCCAGAAAGTATATACAGAGCTTCCCGGAGTTTGGGGGTTGGTGGGAGGGCTGATGTTTGGGGGTTGGTGGGAGGATGGGATCATTGTTACAGGGATTGATATATTTGTTGCTGATTATTGTTTATTGTTGGTGGGCGTAAATTTGGGAGAAAATGTGAAAAAGGAGGAGAATAAAAAAATATTTTAAAAAAATTACAACATTTTGTATCGGCCCGGTACGCTCAACGAGCCCCCTGATGCCCTATCCCGAGGTACATGTGCCAGCGCACAAGTGGACCGACTCCAGACCCTGCACGACAATCTTTGTCACCCGGGAGTCACCCATTGTTGCCACTTCATTAAGGCCCGCAACCTGCCCTACTGCATCGAGGAGGTCAAGGCTATCACCAGAGACTGCCAGGTCTGCGCAGAGTGTAAACCGCACTTCTACCGGCCAGACCGTGCACGCCTGGTGAAGGCCTCCTGCCCCTTTGAATGCCTCAGCGTGGACTTCAAAGGGCCCCTCTCCTTCACCGACCGCAACACGTACTTCCTCAGTGTGGTCGACGAATATTCCCGATTCCCCTTTGCCGTCCCATTCCCCGACACGACGTCTGCCACCATCATCAAAGCTCTCAACACCATCTTTGCTCTGTTCGGTTTCCCCGCTTACGTCCACAGCGACCGGTGATCCTCATTCATGAGCGATGAGCTGCGCCAGTTCCTGCTCAACAGGGGCATTGCCTCGAGCAGGACGACCAGCTACAACCCCAGGGGCAACGGGCAGATGGAGCGGGAGAATGGGACGGTCCGGAGGGCCATCCTGCTGGCCCTACGGTCCAGAAATCCCCCAGCCTCCCGCTGGCAGGAGGTCCTCCCCGACGCCCTTCACTCCATTCGGTCGCTCCTGTGCACCACGACTAATGAAACCCCCCATGAACGTCTCTTTGCCTTCCCCAGGAAGTCTACCTCGGGGGTTTCGTTCCCAACCTTGCTGGCAGCTCCAGGACCCGTTCTCCTCCGTAAACACGTGTGGCTACACAAGGGGACCTGTTGGTTGACAGGGTATAGCTACTCCACCCCAACCCGCAGTACGCCTACGTAGCGTACCCCGACGGCTGCCAAGACACAGTCTCCCTCAGGGACCTGGCACCAGCTGGTTCCCCACACCCCCCCCCCCCTCTGCTCCGGTGCCACCCTCCCTTCCCCTGGCGCACCCCACCGCAGCCCCCGCTCCAGGACAATCCGTCCTCCCCTTGCTCCCACCCGGGGATGAAGAGGATTTCAACACGCTCCCGGAGTCATCGAAGACCAAGCCAACGCCGGAATCGCCACCAGCACTGCGGGGCTCTCGATGGCAGATCAAGGCACCAGACCGCCTAAATTTGTAATATCCTCTGTGATTTTTAAAAGCAATTTGTATGTATATAGTTCTCCACTGGTTGTGGTGAAGGATTTTATTATATCACAGGTGTCCAACAATGGTCCACTCTCCTGATGGTTCGCCCCACTCTCCCCTTCACCCACGTACTACTTTCCTCACCCCCTACCTACCTCCCTTTCCCCCCAATCCTCCTCCAGTGCCCTCTCAGTGATCCACGATGTGCTTCGCTTTCCTAGTTCTACCCCAGTTTGCACCCTGGGGTGGAGGCAGCCATCTGCTTACCACACCCCGAGTGGGTGTCCTCTGGGGGCCAGGTGCACTTGTCAGTAGCACATGTACAGCTGTGCCGTCCAGTCCTATGTGCTGACTGCGAGACACGGCCTCATGAGAGGGGTGGGACCTGGGGGATCTGGTGGCTACCAACCCCACTTCATGAGATAGGTCAGGATTGGCACCCAGCACCCACTCCTCCCGGTCGGTGCCTCAGGTTCACATCGGGACGGAGGGGTGATTGAGCCCTGGCTGCTTCTGTGTCATCTGGCTCTGCCATCATTGGCAGCTCCCCGAAGTCTGCACTGTGATGATATGCATAAATCAAGTTTGTACATAATGTTATGCATGTCCTCCGACCACTAGGTGGCAGTGTTAACCCACCATGACCCTGTGGCTGGGAGTTAGGAATAGGTCATGCTAGGGGATAGACTAGGGTATAGGCATCCTTGGAGCTCTCCTCCGAGGTGGTCTCCTGGGAGGCAGGGGATGGGGCTATCCTAGATGGGCCGGTGCCATCGGTTGGAGGACCTGTGGGAGAATGAACATGTGGTTAGTGGGAGAGATGGGTCAGTATGTCTGGCAGTAGCTCTATAATAGACAATTAGTGTTCATGGTTCATTATTTTATTTATTCCAGTTATCTTTATCAGGTAGTTGTTTAATAATAACTTATTTAAACTAGATGTTCTGTAGTTCATGATTCACTTTGGCCAGTCTCCAGAACATGACATGCACCATAGTATTGAAGCCCTCAGCGATGCTCCTCAGTAATTTGGCCATGCTCTGCAGTGTCTTGGCAATGCCCACCTGCGACTGGGCCATGCTCTGCAGTGTCTTGGCAATGCCCACCTGTGACTGGGCCATGCTCTACAGTGTCTTGGCAATGCCCACCTGCGACTGGGACAAGCTCTGCAGTGTCTTGGCAATGCCCACCTGCGACTGGGCCATGCTCTGCAGTGTCTTGGCAATGCCCACCTGCGACTGGGCCATGCTCTGCAGTGTCTTGGCAATGCCCACCTGCGACTGGGCCATGCTCTGCAGTGTCTTGGCAATGCTCACCTGCGACTGGGCCATGCTCTGCTGTGTCTTGGCAATGCCCACCTGCGACTGGGACAAGCTCTGCAGCGCCATTCCCATCTGAGAGCGGGACATGTCCTGCAGAGCCTCATCAAGGTTAGTCTGGTACTGGTCACGTCCCCCAGCGAGTCGGACATTCTGCCGAAACCCTCAGTCATTGCCGTCACCGACTGCGCGATGCCTTGGATACCTCCATTAATGGTGCTGTGGCGTGCACCAGGCTCTCCACTGCGGTCGCCACCCTAGCAGTTTTGGCCACGGTGCCACGCGTTGCCGATGACATCTCCTGCACCTGCAGCCTAGGGGACTCCTCCAATCGGGTATGGACCTGCTGGAGTGTTGCTGACATCTCCCTCTGAATGTCCTGGCCACTCCCTCACGTCTCCATCAGCTCCGGGATAGTGTGCTCCAGAGGCTCAGCATCAGGCTGTGATCCAGCTGGGTCCTGGAATCCAGCAGACCTCCGACTGCTGTCTCACCTGGAGGTTCCTGCCTCTACCTAATGTACATTAGCAACTGTGTGGTGCTCACTAGATTGCGCCCCAGAAGCCTGACCACTGACATTTCTCCCCCGAGGTGTGTATACCTGAGCTAGTGGAGGGTGAGGATGACAGCTGTGATGTGTTGATTGTGGCATCTTCAGAGCTCTCCTCCGAGGTGGTCTCCTGGGAGGCAGGGGATGGGGCTATCCTAGATGGGCCGGCACCGTCGGCTGGAGAACCTGCGGGAGAATGAACATGTGGTCAGTGGGAGAGATGGGTCAGTCTGTATGACATTAACAACTCATATTTGTCAGGTCCTCTGGGTGGGGCCCAGTGGATCTTCACCTGTGAGCTGAGTGGGATTGGCTATGCAAGTGCTGTTTAAGTGCTTCTCGATCTTGTTAGTGGGGAGGAGGTGGCGAGCGCGGTACCAGCGAATTGGCTGGCGAGCCTTCAATTACACCGTGAAGCCCTTGGGGTCTTGTTAAGTGGACCTCTTAAGGGGCTGGTTTAGCACGGGGCTAAATCGCTGGCTTTGAAGGCAGACCAAGGCAGGCCAGCAGCATGGTTCAATTCCAGTACCAGCCTCCCCGAACAGGTGCCGGAATGTGGCGACGAAGGGCTTTTCACAGTAACTTCATTTGAAGCCTACTTGTGACAATAAGCGATTTTCATTTCATTTTCATTTCATTTCAATTAACATTGCATTGTGTCTGCGGCCTTGCCAGGCTGAGTGCCGGGAACCTCGCAGCAGTTCCCATGCACAAGCACATTTAAAAATCTTTCCGAATAATCACGCCCCTGGAGGAAAGAGCTGGGGGCAGAATGGGGAGTAATTGGAGAGATCCTTCAAAGAGCCAGCACAGGGCACGATGGACTGAATGGTCTCCCCCTGTGCTGTAGGAGTCTATACATTTCACAAAACCTAGACTACAAACAAAGTTAACATGGTATAGTGAGTAATATCAGCTGAGGGACACTCCTAGTTTTGCAACTCTAACCGAAACCTGGCAGGATTCTTAATGTGCCTGAGATTTGATTATCAGTCTTATTAGTGGTAAAGGTTGGGGCCTAGGACCACAAGCTAGTCCTAGACAAGCCATTAATGAAGAATGATAAACTGGAGACATTAAAATGTTTGTCCCATTCACTGATTTTTAAACTAATTGGGGGAAAGTATGTTTGTCAACACACACAGATTAATGGTATGCACAAAATACTTCCCACTCAAACCACAAAGACTGGAGAGTGATTGTCAACAATGTCACTCAATGAGCAGTGAAAACGGGCACCCCCGGGTCTCTCTCTGTTTTTAAAGCTTAATAAGTGGCTTCCGTTAATGCGGAGAGATTGGGCGAAGCTAGGATTGTTCTCTTTGGAGTAGAGAAGGTTCGGGGGATATTGAATCAAGGCGTTCAAATTCATGAAATGGGGTTTGGAGAGAGTAAATCAGGAGAAAGTGTTTCAGTTAGAGTGTGGGTAACCATAGGGACACAGATTGAAGAGAATCAGTAAAAGAACCAAAGGGAGCAGATGAGGAGAATTTTCGTTTTACACAGCGAATTGTTATGATCTAGAAGGTGCTGCCTGAAAGGGCGGTGGAAGCAGATTCAACAGGAACTTTCAAATGGAGAGATTTGAGAAATACTTGGAAATTAAATCATTTGGAGGACTATGGAGAATTGAGGGGGCAGGGTGGTGAGTGGACCTGTTGGACCGGTCTTCCAAAGTCTGGCACAGATACAATGGCCTCCTCCTGTGCTATAAGATTCTATAAACTCCATTCATTGCTTGCATCAAATTGGAAAATGTTTTGAGGTAAATCGTTGAAAAGTAGCCCTTGTACCTGCCATTTGTTTCCATGGTTCCAGACAACATTCGTTCTGTTCATGTTAACCATTACCACGGACACTCTTGTAAGTGTTTAACTTTCTATTTTAGCTGTCACATTGACAATTTACATTTTCCTTACCCTGCATCTCGCTAATCACGTAACAAGGTTTCCTCCCAGAAATACCTTTTAATGGATTTTAATATTATTAATAGGCCTCCCCTTCACATGATCACCCCTCACTAAATTTTCATACCTCGCTGCTGCGATGTCACATCGACAACGTTTACAACAGGTTGATAAAGACGGGAAACAGTCGAGGGGATTCCGCTGAAGGTGCCAAGGTCAATATAACCCCCAGCAGAAGAGGGACATGCCGGGACACTACCCTGGCACTGCTCCACGGCACTGCCTGCTGGCAACCTGTCAGTGCCAACATGTGCTCCCATGCCGCCAGGAATCACACGGGTAGGGGTGTGCTGCTGGCGGGAAAAGAGAGTTTCCAATGCCTTTTGAGAGGCCCACTGAGAGGATTTTGATTTCATCACCTCTGTCCGAAATGGGTGACGGCCTATTTCACAGTGTCGAGGTGGATCTTTGGGGAACCCAATTGAGGGGGATTCCAATTACATCTGGTGGGGGGTGGGGGGGGATGAGGCAGAGGAAAGGCGGATGCCTTTGAAAAGGGGGAGGGGGCTCGACAGTGTGCGGTGGGGGGATTTGGCAGTGAGGAGGGAGGCGTAATGCCCACGATACTGCTACGGTGGGTGGTTGAGGCTCCAAAACCTTTGTGGTAGATGGGCGGGGGGGGGGGGGGGGGTCCCCGATAATTGGGCGGTGTGGGGGAGGGGGGTGTCGGCCTGATGAGAGCAGCGGGGGTCCTCCATGTCCGAGGGAGGAGCTTAAGCTCAGTGCTGATCGAGGCGCTCTTTAAGGAAGGTACCGCGTAACCCGTGGAGCCAGCCTTACCGGCTCAGTCAGGCCCCGCCTAACCCGACTGACGGCGTAAACCACGGTGCCTGATATTTTTGGCTGAAGATCTGGTCTAAAAACCTGGCAGTGCATCTGGAGAGATACACGCCAACTTTCAATCAGGGCCTGACACTGGCACATTATGGGAAAATTCCGCCCAAAGACCCTAGGACAGGATTATCCGGTCTCCCAGATAACATTCCCAGGCAGCAGGATTCTCTACTCCTGCCGAACTTTGTGTTCCTCAAATCTGCCTGAAATGGGCGACTGCTTATTTCGCGACCATACAGATTAGGAGCAGGAGTAGGCCACAACCACCCTGTCATACCCTTCAGGATCTTATGCATTTCAATCAAATCAGCTCCTCCTCTTTTAGAATCCAGCGGACACAAGCCTAGCCTGTCTGGTCTTTATTCGTGATACAACCCGCCCATCCCGAGTATGCTCGTACGTACCGCCTCAACTCCAAGTTCATCCTTTTCTTTAATGTGGAGACCAAAACTTCAAGCAGTATTCTGGATATGGTCTCACCAAAACCTCTGCAGCTACAACAAGACTTTTTTAGTCCTGTGATCCAATCCCCTCACAATGAGGGTCAACGTGACATCTTCCTTCCTAACTACTCGCTGCACCAGCGTGTTCATCTTCTCTGAACCTTCTTTGCAGTGCTCCCTCCGAGAGTAAGCAGACCAAAACTGTACCTCCATCGAAAGTGATAGAGTGGAAGTTTTGGGGATAGGGTGGAAGTGAGGGCTTAAGTGGGTCGGTGCAGACGCGATGGGCCGAATGGCCTCCTCCTGCACTGTATGTTCTATGTTCTATTTATGTTCCATGAAAGCCTTGAAAACAGGCTCGAGATTCATTTCAAGTCTGATGGCAAATCAAACATATTTATTTTGAAATGATTGAAGTGTCTGATATTGGGCGGCATGGTAACAAAGTGGTTAGCAATGTTGCCTCACAGTGCCAGGGACCCGGGCTCAATTCCAGCCGTGGGTCACTGCCTGTGTGGAGTTTGTACATTCTCCCCATGTCCGCTTGAATTCCTCCGGGTGCTCCGGTTTCCTCTCACAGTCCATAGATGTGCAGATTAGCCATGATAAATTGCCCCTAAGTGTCTAGGGATGTGTAGGTTAGGTTATGGGATTACAGGGATAGGGGGAGTGGGCAAGGATGGAGTGCACATTGAAAGGGTCATTGCAGACTTGATGGCCCGAATGGCATCTTTCTGCACTGTGCTGATTCTATGACTGCCCTATTTACATGCCATTTTCAATGGGAGAGAGGCATATTGGAAAGGGAAATCTTAATCTTGGCTTTATGTGAGAACAGCATGTTTGATAACACAGTGAAAATGCGCTGTATGAGTAGTATCAACATTTCCCACATGAAGTGAAAAGAAAATTGCAAACAGGACAACACTGTGTTGACAGTCTGTAATGCGCTCACTCTGCAGATTCAGTTACGTTGATTTCAATGACGAGACCATAAGAGAGCACCAGGTGATACCAATCGTTTCAGCTCCTCGAAAACACAACTTCCTACCTGCAAGTTTCCTCACTTGCTTTCATTCTTTTCCACTGCAAAGTGCGCAAAGAGCCAGTATTGGGGTGAGGACTAACCAGAACCTTTGACAATTTTAGTGCTATCTCACTGACCTCCTTTGGCTCTCAGTCCCCTAATATCTTCCCTAACTCTGAAACCACCCACTGCTCCTAGAACCCTCCCAATCTCTGAAATCTCCTCCAGTCCCTACAACCATCCCTATTTCCATAACCTCCTCCAGCCCCGACAAATCCTCCCCATCCCTGTAACCTCCTACAGCATCTACAACCCTCCCTACCCTGTAGCCTCCTCCAGCTTTTATAACCCTCCTTATCCCTGTAACCTCCTCCAGCCTCCAGAACTCTCCCTCTCTCCACAATCTCCTCAGGCCCCATTAATCTTCCCTATCTATGTAACCTCCTCCAGTACCTACAACCCTCCCTATCTCTCTAATCTCCTCCAGCCTCGACAAGCCTCCCTAAACTCTGTAACCTCCTCCAGCCTCTGCAACCCTCCCAATCCCTGTAACCTCCTCTAGCCCCTACAACCCTCCCCACGTCAGTAGCCCCCTCCAGCCTCTGCAACCCTCCTTATCCTTGACCCTCCTCCAGCTTCTACAACCCTCCCTACCTCCCATCTCCTCGGACCTCTAAAGCCCTCTGGGTTCTCCGCTCTGGTCCAATTCCGGCCTCTTGAGCATCTCCCAATTCCCTTCGCTCCACCATTGGCAGCTGTGCCTCCAGCTGCCTGGGCCCTCAGCTCTGGAAACCCCTCCTAAACCTCTCCACCCATTTCTATCTCTCCATCATTATGATACTCCTTAAAAGCGACCGTTCTGACCAAGGTTTTGCTCGCCTGTCCCTAATATCTCCTGATGTGGATCGGCGTCAGATTTTATTTGATAATTGTGTTTGTGAAGTATCGTGGGATGTTTAATTAATTTCCAGGGGCAATATAAATGAAAGTTGTTGTTGCTGTTATGATAAAAACTTTTGATACATTCAATGGAAAACAGAATACGACGATAAGGGAGGATCAAGAGGTAATTAGGAGGGAGTGAGATGAGGTCGAATGGCTCAAACGGAGCAGAAACACCAGTAGAGAGTGCTGCACTGTCACAAGGTCAGTACTGAGGGAGGGCTGCACTGTCACAAGGTCAGTACTGAGGGAGTGCTACACTGTCAGAGGGTCAGTACTGAGGGAGGGCTGCACTGTCAGAGGGTCAGTACTGAGGGAGGGCTGCACTGTCAGAGGGTCAGTACTGAGGGAGGGCTGCACTGTCACAAGGTCAGTACTGAGGGAGGGCTGCACTGTCACAAGGTCAGTACTGAGGGAGTGCTGCACTGTCAGAGAGTCAGTACTGAGGGAGTGCTGCACTGTCAGAGGGTCAGTAATGAGGGAGTGCTGCACAGTCACAAGGTCAGTACTGAGGGAGGGCTGCACTGTCACAAGGTCAGTACTGAGGGAGTGCTGCACTGTCAGAGGGTCAGTACTGAGAGAGTGCTGCACTGTCAGAGGGTCAGTACTGAGGGAGTGCTGCACTGTCAGAGGGTCAATACTGAGGGAGTGCTGCACTGTCAGAGGGTCAGTACTGAGGGAGTGCTGCACTGTCACAAGGTCAGTACTGAGGGAGTGCTGCACTGTCAGAGAGTCAGTACTGAGGGAGTGCTGCACTGTCAGAGGGTCAGTAATGAGGGAGTGCTGCACAGTCAGAGGGTCAGTACTGAGGGAGTGCTGCAATGTCAGAAGGTCAGTACTGAGGGAGTGCTGCACTGTCAGAGGGTCAGTACTGAGGGTGCTCTACACTGTTACAGGGTCAGTACTGAGAGAGTGCTGCACTGTCAGAGGGTCAGTACTGAGGGAGTGCTGCAATGTCAGAAGGTCAGTACTGAGGGAGTGCTGCACTGTCAGAGGGTCAGTACTGAGGGAGTGCTGCACTATCAGAGGGTCAGTACTGAGGGAGTGCTGCACTGTCAGAGGGTCAGTACTGAGGGAGTGCTGCACTGTCACAAGGTCAGTACTGAGGGATTGCTGCACTGTCAGAGGGTCAGTACTGAGGGAGTGCTGCACTGTCAGAGGGTCAGTACTGAGGGTGCTCTACACTGTTACAGGGTCAGTAATGAGAGAGTGCTGCACTGACAGAGGGTCAGTACTGAGGGAGTGCTGCACTGTCAGAGGGTCAGTGCTGAGGGAGTGCTGCACTGTCAGAGGGTCAGTACTGAGGGAGTGCTGCACAGTCAGAGGGTCAGTACTGAGGGAGCGCTGCACTGTCAGAGGATCAGTACTGAGGGAAGGCTGCACTGTCAGACGGTCAGTACTGAGGGAGTGCTGCACTGTCAGAGGGTCAGTACTGAGGGAATGCTGCACTGTCAGAGGGTCAGTACTGAGGGTGCGCTACACTGTCACAGGGTCAGTATTGAGGGAGTGCTGCACTGTCAGAGGGTCAGTACTGAGGGAATGCAGACTGTCAGTGGGTCAGTACTGAGGGAGTGCTGCACTGTCAGAGGATCAGTACTGATGGAGAGCTCCACTGTCAGGGGGTCAGTACTGAGGGAGTGCTGCACTGTCAGAGGGTCAGTACTGAGGGTGCGCTACACTGTCACAGGGTCAGTATTGAGGGAGTGCTGCACTGTCAGAGGGTCAGTACTGAGGGAATGCAGACTGTCAGTGGGTCAGTACTGAGGGAGTGCTGCACTGTCAGAGGGTCAGTACTGAGGGAGTGCTGCACTGTCACAAGGTCAGTACTGAGGGAGTGCTGCACTGTCAGAGAGTCAGTACTGAGGGAGTGCTGCACTGTCAGAGGGTCAGTAATGAGGGAGTGCTGCACAGTCAGAGGGTCAGTACTGAGGGAGTGCTGCAATGTCAGAAGGTCAGTACTGAGGGAGTGCTGCACTGTCAGAGGGTCAGTACTGAGGGTGCTCTACACTGTTACAGGGTCAGTACTGAGAGAGTGCTGCACTGTCAGAGGGTCAGTACTGAGGGAGTGCTGCACTGTCAGAAGGTCAGTACTGAGGGAGTGCTGCACTGTCAGAGGGTCAGTACTGAGGGAGTGCTGCACTGTCAGAGGGTCAGTACTGAGGGAGTGCTGCACTGTCAGAGGGTCAGTACTGAGGGAGTGCTGCACTGTCACAAGGTCAGTACTGAGGGATTGCTGCACTGTCAGAGGGTCAGTACTGAGGGAGTGCTGCACTGTCAGAGGGTCAGTACCGAGGGTGCTCTACACTGTTACAGGGTCAGTACTGAGGGAGTGCTGCACTGTCAGAGGGTCAGTGCTGAGGGAGTGCTGCACTGTCAGAGGGTCAGTACTGAGGGAGTGCTGCACAGTCAGAGGGTCAGTACTGAGGGAGCGCTGCACTGTCAGAGGATCAGTACTGAGGGAAGGCTGCACTGTCAGACGGTCAGTACTGAGGGAGTGCTGCACTGTCAGAGGGTCAGTACTGAGGGAGTGCTGCACTGTCAGAGGGTCAGTACTGAGGGAGTGCTGCACTGTTAGAGGGTCAGTACTGATGGAGAGCTCCACTGTCAGGGGGTCAGTACTGAGGGAATGCTGCACTGTCAGAGGGTCAGTACTGAGGGTGCGCTACACTGTCACAGGGTCAGTATTGAGGGAGTGCTGCACTGTCAGAGGGTCAGTACTGAGGGAATGCAGACTGTCAGTGGGTCAGTACTGAGGGAGTGCTGCACTGTCAGAGGATCAGTACTGATGGAGAGCTCCACTGTCAGGGGGTCAGTACTGAGGGAGTGCTGCACTGTCAGAGGGTCAGTACTGAGGGTGCGCTACACTGTCACAGGGTCAGTATTGAGGGAGTGCTGCACTGTCAGAGGGTCAGTACTGAGGGAATGCAGACTGTCAGTGGGTCAGTACTGAGGGAGTGCTGCACTGTCAGAGGGTCAGTACTGAGGGAGTGCTGCACTGTCACAAGGTCAGTACTGAGGGGAGTGCTGCACTGTCAGAGAGTCAGTACTGAGGGAGTGCTGCACTGTCAGAGGGTCAGTAATGAGGGAGTGCTGCACAGTCAGAGGGTCAGTACTGAGGGAGTGCTGCAATGTCAGAAGGTCAGTACTGAGGGAGTGCTGCACTGTCAGAGGGTCAGTACTGAGGGTGCTCTACACTGTTACAGGGTCAGTACTGAGAGAGTGCTGCACTGTCAGAGGGTCAGTACTGAGGGAGTGCTGCACTGTCAGAAGGTCAGTACTGAGGGAGTGCTGCACTGTCAGAGGGTCAGTACTGAGGGAGTGCTGCACTGTCAGAGGGTCAGTACTGAGGGAGTGCTGCACTGTCAGAGGGTCAGTGCTGAGCGAGTGCTGCACTGTCACAAGGTCAGTACTGAGGGATTGCTGCACTGTCAGAGGGTCAGTACTGAGGGAGTGCTGCACTGTCAGAGGGTCAGTAATGAGGGAGTGCTGCACAGTCAGAGGGTCAGTACTGAGGGAGTGCTGCAATGTCAGAAGGTCAGTACTGAGGGAGTGCTGCACTGTCAGAGGGTCAGTACTGAGGGTGCTCTACACTGTTACAGGGTCAGTACTGAGAGAGTGCTGCACTGTCAGAGGGTCAGTACTGAGGGAGTGCTGCACTGTCAGAAGGTCAGTACTGAGGGAGTGCTGCACTGTCAGAGGGTCAGTACTGAGGGAGTGCTGCACTGTCAGAGGGTCAGTACTGAGGGAGTGCTGCACTGTCAGAGGGTCAGTGCTGAGCGAGTGCTGCACTGTCACAAGGTCAGTACTGAGGGATTGCTGCACTGTCAGAGGGTCAGTACTGAGGGAGTGCTGCACTGTCAGAGGGTCAGTACTGAGGGTGCTCTACACTGTTACAGGGTCAGTACTGAGAGAGTGCTGCACTGACAGAGGGTCAGTACTGAGGGAGTGCTGCACTGTCAGAGGGTCAGTGCTGAGGGAGTGCTGCACTGTCAGAGGGTCAGTACTGAGGGAGTGCTGCACAGTCAGAGGGTCAGTGCTGAGGGAGTGCTGCACTGTTAGAGGGTCAGTACTGATGGAGAGCTCCACTGTCAGGGGGTCAGTACTGAGGGAATGCTGCACTGTCAGAGGGTCAGTACTGAGGGTGCGCTTCACTGTCACAGGGTCAGTATTGAGGGAGTGCTGCACTGTCAGAGGGTCAGTACTGAGGGTGCGCTACACTGTCACAGGGTCAGTATTGAGGGAGTGCTGCACTGTCAGAGGGTCAGTACTGAGGGAATGCAGACTGTCAGTGGGTCAGTACTGAGGGAGTGCTGCACTGTCAGAGGATCAGTACTGATGGAGAGCTCCACTGTCAGGGGGTCAGTACTGAGGGAGTGCTGCACTGTCAGAGGGTCAGTACTGAGGGTGCGCTACACTGTCACAGGGTCAGTATTGAGGGAGTGCTGCACTGTCAGAGGGTCAGTACTGAGGGAATGCAGACTGTCAGTGGGTCAGTACTGAGGGAGTGCTGCACTGTCAGAGGGTCAGTACTGAGGGAGTGCTGCACTGTCAGAGGGTCAGTACTGAGGGAGCGCTGCACTGTCAGAGAGTCAGTACTGAGGGAGTGCTGCATTGTCAGAGAGTCAGTACTGAGGGAGTGCTGCATTGTCACAGGGTCAGTTGAGGGAATTCTCTTCAGTGTCCTGGGCCAATATTTATCCCTCAACCAATATCACTAAAAAATACCGATGATGTGGGTCATTATTACATTGCTATTTGTGGGATCTTGCTTTGCACACATTCACTGCCACATTTCCCACATTACAATAGAGACTTCATTGGCGGATGCTGAGGTGGTGAAAGTTGTTCCAGGAATGAAAATCCTGTCTTTCCCAATCCACAATGTGTTGTTGATTTGGGGATTGCTGCAGGTTGCATCCTCAGACGTACCCAGGGCTGTAATCATTCTGCTGTTCGTACAAGGCGCAATCAGCCGTAGCACTGCCGCCTGAATAACAGCTCCATTGTGTGGTTTCCATTCTTCAAGTAAGCACTCACAAAAGAGCCTCCTGAAGGAGAATAATAGGGCGGGATTCAGCATCAAACCACACCCGCTTTCTGGTGCAGCGCTCCACCGCCGACAGCGGGACCCTCAGTCCCGGCAGCGGGACCCTCGGTCCCGGCAGCGGAACCCTCAGTCCCGGCAGCGGGACCCTCAGTCCCGGCAGCGGGATCCCAGCGGGACCCTCAGTCCCGGCAGCGGGACCCTCAGTCCCGGCAGCGGGACCCTCAGTCCCGGCGGCGGGACCCTCAGTCCCGGCAGCGGGATCCCAGCGGGACCCTCAGTCCCGGCAGCGGGATCCCAGCGGGACCCTCAGTCCCGGCAGCGGGACCCTCAGTCCCGGCAGCGGGACCCTCAGTTCCGGCAGCGGGATCCTCGGTCCCGGCGGCGGGATCCCAGCGGGACCCTCAGTCCCGACAGCGGGATCCTCGGTCCCGGCGGCGGGATCCCAGTGGGACCCTCAGTCCCGACAGCGGGACCCTCAGTCCCGGCAGCGGGATCCTCAGTCCCGGCAGCGGGATCCTCAGTCCCGGCGGCGGGATCCCAGCGGGATCCTCAGTCCCGGCAGCGGGATCCTCAGTCCCGGCAGCGGGACCCTCAGTCCCGGCAGCGGGATCCCAGCGGGACCCTCAGTCCCGGCAGCGGGATCCCAGCGGGACCCTCAGTCCCGGCAGGGGGATCCCAGCGGGACCCTCAGTCCCGGCAGCGGGATCCCAGCGGGACCCTCAGTCCCGGCAGCGGGACCCTCAGTCCCGGCAGCGGGACCCTCAGTCCCGGCAGCGGGACCCTCAGTCCCGGCAGCGGGATCCCAGCGGGACCCTCAGTCCCGGCAGCGGGACCCTCAGTCCCGGCAGCGGGATCCCAGCGGGACCCTCAGTCCCGGCAGCGGGACCCTCAGTCCCGGCAGCGTGTCCCTCAGTCCCGGCAGCGGGATCCCAGCGGGACCCTCAGTCCCGGCAGCGGGACCCTCAGTCCCGGCAGCGGGACCCTCAGTCCCGGCAGCGGGACCCTCAGTCCCGGCAGCGGGATCCTCAGTCCCGGCAGCGGGACCCTCGGTCCCGGCAGCGGGATCCTAACAGGATCCTCAGTCCCGGCAGCGGGACCCTCAGTCCCGGCAGCGGGATCCCAGCGGGACCCTCAGTCCCGGCAGCGGGATCCCAGCGGGACCCTCAGTCCCGGCAGCGGGATCCCAGCGGGACCCTCAGTCCCGGCAGCGGGATCCTCAGTCCCGGCAGCTGGATCCCAGCGGGACCCTCAGTCCCGGCAGCGGGACCCTCAGTCCCGGCAGCGGGATCCCAGCGGGACCCTCAGTCCCGGCAGCGGGATCCCAGCGGGATCCTCAGTCCCGGCAGCGGGATCCCAGCGGGATCCTCAGTCCCGGCAGCGGGATCCTCAGTCCCGGCAGCGGGATCCCAGCGGGACCCTCAGTCCCGGCAGCGGGACCCTCAGTCCCGGCAGCGGGATCCCAGCGGGACCCTCAGTCCCGGCAGCGGGATCCCAGCGGGATCCTCAGTCCCGGCAGCGGGATCCCAGCGGGATCCTCAGTCCCGGCAGCGGGATCCTCAGTCCCGGCAGCGGGATCCCAGCGGGATCCTCAATCCCGGCAGCGGGATCCTCAGTCCCGGCAGCGGGATCCTCAGTCCCGGCAGCGGAACCCTCAGTCCCGGCAGCGGGATCCCAGCGGGACCCTCAGTCCCGGCGGCGGGATCCCAGCGGGACCCTCAGTCCCGGCAGCGGGACCCTCAGTCCCGGCAGCGGGATCCCAGTGGGACCCTCAGTCCCGGCAGCGGGATCCTCAGTCCCGGCAGCGGGATCCCAGCGGGACCCTCAGTCCCGGCAGCGGGACCCTCAGTCCCGGCAGCGGGACCCTCAGTCCCGGCAGCGGGATCCCAGTGGGATCCTCAGTCCCGGCAGCGGGATCCTCAGTCCCGGCAGCGGGACCCTCAGTCCCGGCAGCGGGATCCCAGTGGGACCCTCAGTCCCGGCAGCGGGATCCTCAGTCCCGGCAGCGGGATCCTCAGTCCCGGCAGCGGGACCCTCAGTCCCGGCAGCGGGATCCCAGCGGGACCCTCAGTCCCGGCAGCGGGATCCTCAGTCCCGGCAGCGGGATCCCAGCGGGACCCTCAGTCCCGGCAGCGGGATCCCAGCGGGACCCTCAGTCCCGGCAGCGGGACCCTCAGTCCCGGCAGCGGGACCCTCAGTCCCGGCAGCGGGACCCTCAGTCCCGGCAGCGGGATCCTCAGTCCCGGCAGCGGGATCCTCAGTCCCGGCAGCGGGACCCTCAGTCCCGGCAGCGGGATCCCAGCGGGACCCTCAGTCCCGGCAGCGGGATCCCAGCGGGACCCTCAGTCCCGGCAGCGGGATCCCAGCGGGACCCTCAGTCCCGGCAGCGGGATCCTCAGTCCCGGCAACGGGACCCTCAGTCCCGGCAGAGGGATCCTCAGTCCCGGCAGCGGGACCCTCAGTCCCGGCAGAGGGATCCTCAGTCCCGGCAGCGGGATCCCAGCGGGATCCTCAGTCCCGGCAGCGGGACCCTCAGTCCCGGCAGCGGGATCCCAGCGGGACCCTCAGTCCCGGCAGCGGGATCCCAGCGGGACCCTCAGTCCCGGCAGCGGGACCCTCAGTCCCGGCAGCGGGACCCTCAGTTCCGGCAGCGGGATCCTCAGTCCCGGCAGCGGGATCCTCAGTCCCGGCAGCGGGACCCTCAGTCCCGGCAGCGGGATCCCAGCGGGATCCTCAGTCCCGGCAGCGGGATCCTCAGTCCCGGCAGCGGGATCCTCAGTCCCGGCAGCGGGATCCTCAGTCCCGGCAGCGGGACCCTCAGTCCCGGCAGCGGGATCCCAGCGGGACCCTCAGTCCCGGCAGCGGGATCCCAGCGGGACCCTCAGTCCCGGCAGCGGGATCCTCAGTCCCGGCAACGGGACCCTCAGTCCCGGCAGCGGGATCCCAGCGGGACCCTCAGTCCCGGCAGCGGGATCCCAGCGGGACCCTCAGTCCCGGCAGGGGGATCCCAGCGGGACCCTCAGTCCCGGCAGCGGGATCCCAGCGGGACCCTCAGTCCCGGCAGCGGGACCCTCAGTCCCGGCAGCGGGACCCTCAGTCCCGGCAGCGGGACCCTCAGTCCCGGCAGCGGGACCCTCAGTCCCGGCAGCGGGATCCCAGCGGGACCCTCAGTCCCGGCAGCGGGACCCTCAGTCCCGGCAGCGGGATCCCAGCGGGACCCTCAGTCCCGGCAGCGGGACCCTCAGTCCCGGCAGCGTGTCCCTCAGTCCCGGCAGCGGGATCCCAGCGGGACCCTCAGTCCCGGCAGCGGGACCCTCAGTCCCGGCAGCGGGACCCTCAGTCCCGGCAGCGGGACCCTCAGTCCCGGCAGCGGGATCCTCAGTCCCGGCAGCGGGACCCTCGGTCCCGGCAGCGGGATCCTAACAGGATCCTCAGTCCCGGCAGCGGGACCCTCAGTCCCGGCAGCGGGATCCCAGCGGGACCCTCAGTCCCGGCAGCGGGATCCCAGCGGGACCCTCAGTCCCGGCAGCGGGATCCCAGCGGGACCCTCAGTCCCGGCAGCGGGATCCTCAGTCCCGGCAGCTGGATCCCAGCGGGACCCTCAGTCCCGGCAGCGGGACCCTCAGTCCCGGCAGCGGGATCCCAGCGGGACCCTCAGTCCCGGCAGCGGGATCCCAGCGGGATCCTCAGTCCCGGCAGCGGGATCCCAGCGGGATCCTCAGTCCCGGCAGCGGGATCCTCAGTCCCGGCAGCGGGATCCCAGCGGGACCCTCAGTCCCGGCAGCGGGACCCTCAGTCCCGGCAGCGGGATCCCAGCGGGACCCTCAGTCCCGGCAGCGGGATCCCAGCGGGATCCTCAGTCCCGGCAGCGGGATCCCAGCGGGATCCTCAGTCCCGGCAGCGGGATCCTCAGTCCCGGCAGCGGGATCCCAGCGGGATCCTCAATCCCGGCAGCGGGATCCTCAGTCCCGGCAGCGGGATCCTCAGTCCCGGCAGCGGAACCCTCAGTCCCGGCAGCGGGATCCCAGCGGGACCCTCAGTCCCGGCGGCGGGATCCCAGCGGGACCCTCAGTCCCGGCAGCGGGACCCTCAGTCCCGGCAGCGGGATCCCAGTGGGACCCTCAGTCCCGGCAGCGGGACCCTCAGTCCCGGCAGCGGGATCCCAGCGGGACCCTCAGTCCCGGCAGCGGGACCCTCAGTCCCGGCAGCGGGACCCTCAGTCCCGGCAGCGGGACCCTCAGTCCCGGCAGCGGGATCCCAGTGGGATCCTCAGTCCCGGCAGCGGGATCCTCAGTCCCGGCAGCGGGACCCTCAGTCCCGGCAGCGGGATCCCAGTGGGACCCTCAGTCCCGGCAGCGGGATCCTCAGTCCCGGCAGCGGGATCCTCAGTCCCGGCAGCGGGACCCTCAGTCCCGGCAGCGGGATCCCAGCGGGACCCTCAGTCCCGGCAGCGGGATCCTCAGTCCCGGCAGCGGGATCCCAGCGGGACCCTCAGTCCCGGCAGCGGGATCCCAGCGGGACCCTCAGTCCCGGCAGCGGGACCCTCAGTCCCGGCAGCGGGACCCTCAGTCCCGGCAGCGGGACCCTCAGTCCCGGCAGCGGGATCCTCAGTCCCGGCAGCGGGATCCTCAGTCCCGGCAGCGGGACCCTCAGTCCCGGCAGCGGGATCCCAGCGGGACCCTCAGTCCCGGCAGCGGGATCCCAGCGGGACCCTCAGTCCCGGCAGCGGGATCCCAGCGGGACCCTCAGTCCCGGCAGCGGGATCCTCAGTCCCGGCAACGGGACCCTCAGTCCCGGCAGAGGGATCCTCAGTCCCGGCAGCGGGACCCTCAGTCCCGGCAGAGGGATCCTCAGCCCCGGCAGCGGGATCCCAGCGGGATCCTCAGTCCCGGCAGCGGGACCCTCAGTCCCGGCAGCGGGATCCCAGCGGGACCCTCAGTCCCGGCAGCGGGATCCCAGCGGGACCCTCAGTCCCGGCAGCGGGACCCTCAGTCCCGGCAGCGGGACCCTCAGTTCCGGCAGCGGGATCCTCAGTCCCGGCAGCGGGATCCTCAGTCCCGGCAGCGGGACCCTCAGTCCCGGCAGCGGGATCCCAGCGGGATCCTCAGTCCCGGCAGCGGGATCCTCAGTCCCGGCAGCGGGATCCTCAGTCCCGGCAGCGGGATCCTCAGTCCCGGCAGCGGGACCCTCAGGCCCGGCAGCGGGCTCCCAGCGGGACCCTCAGTCCCGGCAGCGGGATCCCAGCGCGACCCTCAGTCCCGGCAGCGGGATCCTCAGTCCCGGCAACGGGACCCTCAGTCCCGGCAGAGGGATCCTCAGTCCCGGCAGCGGGACCCTCAGTCCCGGCAGAGGGATCCTCAGTCCCGGCAGCGGGATCCCAGCGGGATCCTCAGTCCCGGCAGCGGGCCAGTGATCTTTCCCATTATGGGCACCCCAATCCGTTGGGAAATGCGGGCGTGAGTGTGCTGCGCCAATAGAGAATCCAGCCTATGGTGTATTTATCAAATCACAGAATCAGTCCAACACAGGAGACCATTCGGTCCCTCGCAGCTGTACTAACTCTCCAAAGGAGCAATTTTTCTCGTGCCTCTCCCCCTGCTTCTGTCCATAGCCCTAGTATGTTTACTCTTTTCCGGATAATAATCCCAATTCTCTTTGGAAATCCTCGATTGAACCTGCCGTCCCCACACTCTCGGCCAGTGCGTTCCCGATCCTAACCACTCTCTGGGTGGTTAAGTTTCCCCTCGTGTTCCCATTGCATCTTTCACCAATCACCTTAAATCCGTGTCCCCTCTGTTTCCCGGTCCTTCCCCCAGTGTGGTATTGTGTGAAGCAAATAATGGCATGATGGGAAAACTAGTCAAGTCTTCTTGGTACAAGTGAATTTAAACTGATTTCATATAACCTAAGGCACAGAATACACAGAGACAGCCGAGGTCAGCATGTCCTGAGAACTGGGTGACTCTGAGAGTCTAGATAAGGCTTGAAACTTGAAGCAGTCTCAATACATAACAAGCTGAACAACTATCTCTTCCTGTTCCTAAACAACTTCTTCCCTTTCTTAAAACAAAGACAAGATAATAATATGAAACTCAAGTCCCCTGGAGGTCAGCAAGGTGACGCCATTGTAATGATTATTACTTATGTTTTACTTTCAATCAAATTCCTAACCGAGTTGTATTCATGTTATCTTGATCCTATAATGTATAAGAATCGCCTTCTTTTCCTGTACTATCACAGACTTGGGACGGACTCCGCAGTTTGTAATTGACTGCCTTCCGACTTTCCAAGTTTCTGCCATTTCTGCTAGCAGTTCTAATTAGTGAATAAAGTTCAGTTTTGCTTATCTAATGAATGCTGTTTGAATTTCTCTATCACAGTCAAGACGCGGGGAAAATATAAAATACAACACAATGGCAACAGTTTCTCTCTCTGTTCCCTCTGTCCAGACCACCCCCCCACCCTCGTGATTGTGATCACGCCGATCAAATCTCCCTCTCCACCTTCTCTTCTCCCGAGGAAAACAGTCCCAGAATCCCAAATCGATCCCAGTCACACAAATCCCTCAACGCTGGAATTAAAACAGGAAATCCTCAAAAAGTGTTTCCAACATTTTCTGGTTTTAATTTCAAGATTCTGGCATCCGCAATCATTTGCTTTTGGTCCTTATCCCTGGAACCATTCTTGCTAATCTTTCTCTGCACCCCCCCCCCCCCCCCCCCCCACCCCCGGGCCCTCCCCCACTCCCCCCTCCCTCTGAAGCCTCCATGTCCTCCCTAAAGTGTGGCCCCCAGGACTGGACGTAATGTTCTCGTTAAATTTTGTGATTCTGCCCCTTTGGTGCTCTGACACAGTCATGAATATAAAGGACACACAGAGAGAAGCTGCAGATTAAATAGGTTTAATAATTCAGATCTGTCCTGATCAGGACAGGAACACACATTCCAACAAAAAAACAATTAATAAGGGTTCGCTGTGATTATGAATCTATGAAATTGGACACGGTCTGAGATCGGAGAAGCGTTTCCAAACAAGGACTCCATTTTGAAATGATTCACTGTCATTCTTCAATACTGCAAAATATTTCTCAGACGGCTGGTGAACTGTTTGTAGAAATGTCTGGAATTAAAAGTATTAAAATCAGTCGCTTTGCCTTTATTTTGAAGAACTACACCATCAGAATGACCAAGGCAGAGAGAGGGATACCTGCTCAGTCAGGGCAGTCTGCTGGTCAGGTCTCACACTATCTACTAGGCTCACTTTCAACCGTCAAGACGCAAGGAGATATTGAACTGCAGTAGGCAGCGAAATAAAGCTTCAGGGTCTAGCCTCAGCATCGGAGTGATTGTGTTGTGACGAGAGGGGTGCAAGATAGTGACTTGCTCTGAAAAAATAAGACTCCAAGAACAGGTATAGCACGGGGTTAGATACAGAGTAAAGCTCCCTCTGCGCTGACCCCATCAAACACTCCCAGGACAGGTACAGCACGGGGTTAGATACAGAGTAAAGCTCCCTCTACACTGTCCCCATCAAACATTCCCGGGACAGGCACAGCATGGGGTTAGATACAGAGTAAAGCTCCCTCTGCACTGTCCCCATCAAACACTCCCAGGACAGGTACAGTACAGGGTTAGATACAGAGTTAAGCTCCCTCTTCGCTGTCCCCATCAAACACTCCCAGGACAGGTACAGCACGGGGTTAGATACAGAGTAAAGCTCCCTCTACGCTGTCCCCATCAAACACTCCCAGGACAGGTATAGCACGGGGTTAGATACAGAGTAAAGCTCCCTCTACACTGTCCCCATCAAACATTCCCGGGACAGGTACAGCACGGGATTAGATACAGAGTAAAGCTCCCTCTACGCTGTCCCCATCAAACACTCCCAGGACAGGTATAGCACGGGGTTAGATACAGAGTAAAGCTCCCTCTACACTGTCCCCATCAAACATTCCCGGGACAGGTACAGCACGGGATTAGATACAGAGTAAAGCTCCCTCTGCACTGTCCCTATCAAACACTCCCAGGACAGGTACAGCACAGGGTTAGCTACAGAGTAAAGTTCCCTCTACACTGGCCCCATCAAACACTCCCAGGACAGGTACAGCAAGGGGTTAGATACAAAGTAAAGCTCCCTCTACACTGTCCCCATCAAACATTCCCGGGACAGGTACAGCATGGGATTAGATACAGAGTAAAGCTCCCTCTGCACTGTCCCTATCAAACACTCCCAGGACAGGTACAGCACAGGGTTAGCTACAGAGTAAAGTTCCCTCTACACTGGCCCCATCAAACACTCCCAGGACAGGTACAGTACAGGGTTAGATACAGAGTTAAGCTCCCTCTACGCTGTCCCCATCAAACACTCCCAGGACAGGTACAGCACGGGGTTAGATACAGAGTAAAGCTCCCTCTACGCTGTCCCCATCAAACACTCCCAGGACAGGTATAGCACGGGGTTAGATACAGAGTAAAGCTCCCTCTACACTGTCCCCATCAAACATTCCCGGGACAGGTACAGCACGGGATTAGATACAGAGTAAAGCTCCCTCTACGCTGTCCCCATCAAACACTCCCAGGACAGGTATAGCACGGGGTTAGATACAGAGTAAAGCTCCCTCTACACTGTCCCCATCAAACATTCCCGGGACAGGTACAGCACGGGATTAGATACAGAGTAAAGCTCCCTCTGCACTGTCCCTATCAAACACTCCCAGGACAGGTACAGCACAGGGTTAGCTACAGAGTAAAGTTCCCTCTACACTGGCCCCATCAAACACTCCCAGGACAGGTACAGCAAGGGGTTAGATACAAAGTAAAGCTCCCTCTACACTGTCCCCATCAAACATTCCCGGGACAGGTACAGCACGGGATTAGATACAGAGTAAAGCTCCCTCTGCACTGTCCCTATCAAACACTCCCAGGACAGGTACAGCACAGGGTTAGCTACAGAGTAAAGTTCCCTCTACACTGGCCCCATCAAACACTCCCAGGACAGATACAGCACGAGGTTAGATACAGAGTAAAACCCCCTCTACACTGACCCCACCAAACACTCCCAGGACAGGTACAGCACGGGGTTAGATACAGAGTAAAGCTTCCTCTACACTGTCCCCATCAAACACTCCCAGGACAGGTACAGCACGAGGTTAGATACACAGTAAAACGCCCTCTACAGTGAGTGCATTGTAGATTTACCAGAATGACAGCAGCATTCCAGGGGTTAAATTACAAGGAGAGATGAAACATAAAATAGGCCTGTATTCCCTGGAATTTCGAAGGATAAAGGGCTGCGATTTGATCAAAATTTCTGCACATTGAATGGGACAGTGGGGCATGGATAGAGAGAAACTATTTACACTTGCTGTGGGGGGGGGGGGGGGGGGGGGCGTCTGGGACGAGGGGGCAGAGTTTGACAATGGGAGGAGTGAAATTTGAAAAGATTTCCACACACAAAGGTGGGAGAAGTTTGGAAAACTCTGTCCCAAACGGAGATTGATCCAATTGTTCAATTTCAATCTATGAGAGTGGGAGATTTTTGTTCTCCGAAGGTATTAGGAGTCTGGGTCAAAGGCAGGTGTATGGAGAGAGGTCACATATTAGCCATGATCCCACTGAATGATAGAAGAGGCTCGAGGGCTGAATGGCCCCCTCCCATGTCCTGGGATTTGTAAGTGGGACTGATTCTGCCTAACACACAAAGTGCACAGAGAGAAATTTTGAAGGAACTGAATAATAATGCCACATACTCAAGACTCCTCTGAAAATTGGGGTCACTCAGTAACGATGAAATGAATTTTTTAATCCTGTTGAACAGCTCCTGAACTCCACCTCGCATGACATCCAGATTAAATTCAGCCGGAGCGTTTCCTCGCTGGTGGTAACCCGATACTTGTACTGGGAAGAGAAATAATATCTAATTCAGGTACAAACATCCAACTGCTGAATGGGTCACACAGCAACAATTCACACTCACATGGCCATCTGTACCATCATCCTTCCTCCATTCTCTCCCCACACTCTCTCTCACCTCACTCCATTACAGCACTCTCTATAAGACCATAAGCTGTAGGACCAGAAATGGACCGTTCGGCCCATCGAGTATGCTCCTCTATTCAATGAGATCATGACTGATCTGATATAATCCTTAACTCCACTTCCCTGCCTTACCCCCATACCCCTGGATTCCCTCGCTGATTAATAAATTGTTATTTCAGCCTTGAACATACTTAATAACCCAGCCTCTACATCCCTCTGCGGTAAAGAATTCCACAGATTCACTGCCCACTGAGAGAAGGAATTCCTACTCATCTCTGTCTTAAATAGACGACTCTTTACTCTGAGACTATGCCCCTCTGGTCCTAGTCCCTTCCACAAGGGCAAGAAACCTCTCAGCATCTACCTGTCAAAACCCCCCAAGAATCCTATATGTCTCAATGCGGAGTCTGCACGTTCTCCCTGTGTCTGTGTGGGTTTCCTCCAGGTGCTCCGGTTTCCTCCCACAGTCAAAGATGTGCAGGTTAGGTGGATTGACCATGCTAAATTGTCCTTCGTGTCCAAAGGGGTTGCTGGGTTACGGGTATGGGGAGGAGTTCTGTACTTAAATGGGGTGCTCTTTCCAAGGGCTGGTGCAGGCTCGATGGGCCGAAGGACCTCCTTCTGCACTGTAAATTCTATGTTCTATGTTCTAAAGTCGCATCTCATTCTTTTAAACTACAATCAGCACAGGACCAACCTACTCAACCTCTCCTCATAAGAAAATCCCTTCAAACCCGGGATCAACCTAGTGACATTCTCTGGATTGCCTCCAATGCCATTATGGGCTGGATTCTCCGGTTCCCAGCCAAGCATTTCTCGGTGGTCAGCCATTTGCTGACAGCTGGGTTCTCTCTTCCTGCTGCTTGTCAATGAGAATTCCCATTGAAGCCACTCCAGGTTACCGGGAATCCCACGGGCGGGGGTGCGCTGTCGGCAGAAAAAGAGAATCCCAACGGCCGTACATCTTTCCTCAGATGAGCTCTCTCCCTCTTCGTCCACCTCATATTCTTTCTCCCCCTCACCATTCCTCTCACACTCTCCTGACATCCTCTCCATTGCCACTCACTCCACCTTCCCTCCCTCCCTCTCCATTCTTCTCCATCCTCTCTGTCATTCCATCGTCTCTCTCACTTCATGTTCAATTTCTCCCTCTATCCTGGCTGTTTTTCTCTATCCCTCTATTGCCTTAGCTCTGTTGCTCTCAATGTTTAATTACAGCCTTCGGCCTGGGTCCTTACCAATTTCCCCTCCCCAGGGTCAAACATATTGGTGACAATCTCGGCTCTTGAATGGGCCCCAACTGATCTTAACCTCTTCCGGATCATTCTGAAGACTTACCCAAGAGGACAGCCAGGAACAGGCCGAGGGCGGCTACTGTCACCACGGAGACACGCATTTTCAGGAAGGAGATGAACGTTGACCTGGAAGAAAAGACAAAAGAGTGATGCTCCCCCCATCGGTTTGTCCATGTTCAATTCATGTTGACCGTTTAAGGGGCATCTTGACAAATACATGAATGGGATGGGAATATAGGGATATGGACCCCGGAAGTATAGAAGATTTTAGTTTAAACGGGCAGCATGGTCGGCACAGGCTTGCAGGAGTGTTGTAGGTGTTGGAGGAGATTACAGAGACAGGGAGGCCTTTTGGTGTTGGAGGAGGTTACAGAGATAGGGAAGTTTGTAGGGGCTGGAGGATGTTACAGAGATAGGGAAGTTTGTAGGGGCTGGAGGATGTTACAGAGAGTGGGAGGACTGTAGGTGTTGGAAGAGGTTACAGCGATAGGGAGGGTTGTAGGTATTGGAGGAAATCACAGAGATAGGGAAGGTTGGAGGGGTTAGGGGATGGGGTCGTGGAGAAGGAGAATGAAAAGCAAGAATGCAAATTTTAAATTAATCTGATTCTGGACCAGGAGCCAACCTGATCGATCCAACAAGGAAAAGGGGGAATGATGTCCGAACGATCGGAATTTGGGGCAAGTTCTGAATCTGGAGGTCGCCGGAGTTTTGAATTAACTCAGGTACACAAGGCCAGAAGATGGGAGCCAATCCTTTCAAGAAGGAAAAATAATTTAACGATTGAAACCATCCGTCCAAATAATACTTACCGGGAGAGAGCTGAGTACCTCTGAGGATTCCTGCCTGAACTGAGTGTGTATGAAGAAACTTAGCCTTTTTATTCAGGTTCAATGTGCTCAGTGAATCACAGCCGCAGTCGCTAATTGTTTCTTTAATTGGGCTAATTGCACCTCAGCTCGGGTCTGGCTCAATCACTTGTGGCTTTTTTCACACGACGCAGCATCTTGCTTGGCACAAGGGAGGTGCTTTGAATTTCAGTGCCTGAAGCTATGGTCCCGGTCCCCTCTGACACAGCGGGCGGTGTAACCTCCGGTATTTTTATAAATCTTTTTTTATTGGGTTTTTGAACAAAATATATTGACCGTTATGAACACGGAATAAGATATATATATATAGAAGAGAAGGGCACATACAAACATACCAAAAACAAAGTAATAATAAAAAATAAAATAACATAACTGGTAGGGTATTATGCACCAGCTCAACAGCAGCAACTCTGTACAACTGGCAAAATTATTCACAACACATAAGTGGGCGACTGTTTGTGTGTGTGTGGGGGGGGAGGTGGGGGGGGTTGGAGACTGGGGAGGTAGATATACATTTGGGTGCCGGTGAAATAATTACAGAGGGTAATACACGAATGGGTCTGGTGTTGGTGTTGTCACTTGCTTCTCCTGGACGGATTTCGCTGCCGTTGTTGTCTCGCGTTCACCTCTGCTTCAGTCGTTCGTCCCGTCTTTCACCCGTATTCTCCTTGTTCTCTATATTGACCAGATTGGAAACTGCTGGAAAGGGAGGGAAGGGAAAACTGGGGATCAGGAGGGAGGGTACACAGTCAAACATCCGAACACGAGGGAGGATCGTGACTGTAAGACTCTTGGCTTCAGCAGTCTGGGCTGCATCTCAGAGGGGGGGGGGGGGGGGGGTTTGGGGGGGAGGTTGACAGGGTTGTAAATATTTCGGTTTTCCCGCCCGCCTCGGGAATCGTTACTGGCGGGATGGAACATTTGATGGACCAGCCAAAGCAGTTGGCTCTGGGAGATGATTACTTATCCTGCGCCGTGAGGAACCACAATATCTGGCCCCAAGGACTCCTCACAGGCAGCAGCATTAGGATCAATGCTCCTTTTGTTTTTGCTATCTGCCCCCCAGGGCGATGGGACACATCTATCCTTTTTTAAAATTGTTCATGGGAGATGAGCATCGTAGGCTGAGCCAGCATTCATTGCCCATCCCTAATTGCCCTTGTTAAGTTAAGAGTTAAGAGTCAACCACCTTCCTGTGGATCACATGTTGGCCAGACCAGGAAAGGATTATTAAATAAACCAGATGGGTTTTTACAACAAATAAAGGACATTAATAAACCAGATGGGTTTTTACAACAATTGACAATGGTTTCATGGTCTTTTAATTCCAGATTATTATTGAATTCAAATTTCACCACCGGCAGTGGTGGGATTTGAACCCGGGTCCCCAGAGCTTTACATAGATAGATTTACATAGAATTTACAGTGCAGAAGGAGGCCATTCGGCCCATCGAGTCTGCACCGCTCTTGGAAAGAGCACCCTACCCAAGGTCAACGCCTCCACCCTATCACCATAACCCAGTAACCCCACCTAACACTAAGGGCAATTTTGGACACTAAGGGCAATTTATCATAATCAATCCACTTAACCTGCACATCTTTGGACTGTGGGAGGAAACCGGAGCACCCGAAGGAAACCCACGCACACACGGGGATGATGTGCAGACTCCGCACAGACAGTGACCCAAGCCGGAATCGAACTTGGGACCCTGGAGCTGTGAAGCAATTGTGCTATCCACAATGCTACCGTGCTGCCCTCTCTGGCTCTCTGTTTTTTTTTAACTAATTCAGTGACGATAGCACCATGTCGCCGCCTCCCCATGTGTAGACGAAGAGAACATCCGGGCTCCCAATGTTTCTTTGGAGGATCTCAGAGGGGGTTTGACCCGCCCCCCCCCTCCCCACCACCACTCCCCCTCGACATGCAGGGTTCAGGGCCACCAGCACGTGGGCACTCCCTTGTCCTCGTGAAGCAGACTCCCAGCTACGAGTGACGGGCCCCACTGTCTTGTGAACACCTCGGGAGTTTCGAAGGTTCAAGTGGGTAGACCCTGACAGAAAATACAGGATGCAGTCCAAAGTGGGCTGACTGCCTGAGCACGTCACCACCCTGACAACCCCCCCTAACCAATCCGGTGCGAAACAGAGCGCTTCCCCGTTCCTGCGGGACAAGCAAGGCGGTCGAGGGGAACTTCTGATGTTTAGGCTGCCCACAATCTCCATGAAGTTAGACTAGTCTTGTGCCCCGGGGAGCAGCTCCAGTTTGATTAAACAAAGAGTTGACAAGGCACACAGCTGGCTGCCAAAGGTTCTTTTTGACATTTATTAATGGGCAGCGGCACGGTGGCACAGTGGTTAGCACTTCTGCCTCACAGCGCCTTGGGTCACTGTGTGGAGTTTTCACTTCCTCCCTGTGTCTGTGTGGATTTCCTCCAGGTGCTCTGGTTTCCTCCCACAGTCCAAAGATGTGCAGGTTAAGTGGAGTTACAGGGATGGGGCAGTGGAGCTGGCCGAGGAAGGATGGTTGTTCGAAGGGTCGGGGCAGTCACGATGGGCCAAATGGCCTCCTCCTGCGCTGTAGGGATTCTTCTATGACTCCTTCTGTACTGTGGTGACGTGTTGCAGATCTCTCGGGGAGTCCGTGTAGCTATGGCAACATGCGTGTTGTCATCTGCAGCTCTCGGTAGTGGGTGACAGACTCACATTTTTTCCATCACATTTTTGACCAGGAATGTCTCCGGTTCTTACAGTCTGCCACTCGCTGGTGTTGCAAGGATTTACAGGCCGCTACTTGACCGCAAGACCTTACGCACCTTCCTTGGCCATCAAGTCTAGGGGTAGGACTCAAACCCACAGTCTCTGGCTCAGATGCAGGGACTCGAACTGACTGCGTCGCAAGACCTCTTCGAATTAGGTATGGGGGGCATAATTTCAAAAATTGCATATGATATGAAACCCAGAAATGCAGTAGATAATGTGGAAGATAGTGTCAGGAGCAGTCAGGCACAGTGGTGAAATGGGCGGGCACATGGCAGATACAGTTTAGCACAGGGAGCTGTGAACTGATGCATCTTAGAGACAAATTAAATGGAATTTTAAAGAGAGTGCAGAAGCAGAGAAATTGGGTCTGTGTGTCAATGCAAATCTTTAAAAGACGCAGGACAACACGGCTAAAACACCAGTCAAAATCCTGGGTCTTGTAAATAGATGCATTGAGCTCAGAAGCAAGCATGTTTTGTTAAAACTTTATACGTCACTGCTTAGGAGTCAGCGACAGTACTGCATCCAAATTTGCTCACCATCCACTTTAGGAAGGAGGTCAAGGCATCAGAGAGGGCGTGGAAGATTTACCAGAATGTTCCCAGCGTTGAGGGACTTCAGTGAATGTGGAGAGACTGGGAGAAGCTGGGATTGTTCCTATTCAAGCAGAGAAGGTTACGGGAGAGATTGACGAGGCTCTCGAAATCATGAGGCAGGTTTGGATAGAGTAAATGGGATCTCACAAACACGAATCTAATAATGATCCAAACCATCTTTTTTTTAGCCATGTTGGTTGTGGGATGGATGTTGGCCCAAGGCAACCGGGAGAACATCCACCCTTTCACACCCTGATCTTCTTCCAAATCCGTGATGGCAAAATCTTTCCACCCACCTGAGGGGCAGACAAGGCCTCCATTTAATGTCTTCTCCCAAAACATGGCACATCAGACAGTGCAGCACTCCCTCAGTACTGACCCTCTGGCAGTGCAACGCTCCTCAGTACTGACCCTCTGACAGTGCAGCATTCCCTCAGTACTGACCCTCTGACAGTGCAGCACTCCCTCAGTACTGACCCTCTGACAGTGCAGCGCTCCCTCAGTACTGACCCTCTGACAGTGCAGCACTCCCTCAGTACTGACCCTCTGACAGTGCAGCGCTCCCTCAGTACTGACCCTCTGACAGTGCAGTATTCCCTCAGTACTGACCCTCTTACAGTTCAGCACTCCCTCAGTACTGACCCTCTGACAGTGCAGCACTCCCTCAGTACTGACCCTCTGACAGTGCAGCACTCCCTCAGTACTAACCCTCTGACAGTGCAGTACTCCCTCAGTACTCATCCTCTGACAGTGTAGCACTCCCTCAGTACTGACCCTCTGACAGTGCAGCACTCCCTCAGTAGTAACCCTCTGACAGTGCCCTGCTCCCTCAGTACTGACCCTCTGACAGTGCAGCATTCCCTCAGTACTAACCCTCTGACAGTGCAGTACTCCCTCAGTACTGATCCTCTGACAGTGCAGCACTCCCTCAGTACTGACCCTCTGACAGTACAGCACTCCCTCAGTACTGACCCTCTGACAGTGCTGCATTCCCTCAGTACTGATCCTCTGACAATGCAGCACTCCCTCAGTACTGACCCTCTGACAATGCAGCACTCCCTCAGTACTGACCCTCTGACAGTGCAGCACTCCCTCAGTACTGACCCTCTGACAGTGCAGCACTCCCTCAGTACTGACCCTCTGACAGTGCAGCACTCCCTCAGTACTAACCCTCTGACAGTGCAGTACTCCCTCAGTACTGATCCTCTGACAGTGTAGCACTCCCTCAGTACTGACCCTCTGACAGTGCAGCACTCCCTCAGTACTGACCCTCTGACAGTGCAGCACACCCTCAGTACTGACCCTCTGACAGTGCAGCACTCCCTCAGCACTGACCCTCTGACAGTGCAGCACTCCCTCAGTATTGACCCTCTGACAGTGCAGCACTCCCTCAGCACTGACCCTCTGACAGTGCAACGCTCCCTCAGTACTGACCCTCTGACAGTACAGCACTCCCTCAGTACTGACCCTCTGACAGTGCAGCACTCCCTCAGTACTGACCCTCTGACAGTGCAGCAGTCCCTCAGTACTGATCCTCTAACAGTGCAGCACTCCCTCAGTATTGACCCTCTGACAGTGCAGCACTCCCTCAGCACTGACCCTCTGACAGTGCAGCACTCCCTCAGTATTGACCCTCTGACAGTGCAGCACTCCCTCAGTACTGACCCTCTGACAGTGCAGCACTCCCTCAGTACTGACCCTCTGACAGTGCAGCACTCCCTCAGTACTGACCCTCTGACAGTGCAGCGCTCCCTCAGTACTGACCCTCTGACAGTGCAGCACTCCCTCAGTACTGACTCTCTGACAGTGCAGCACTCCCTCAGTACTGACCCTCTGACAGTGCAGCACTCCCTCAGTACTGACCCTCTGACAGTGCAGCATTCCCTCTGTATTGATCCTCTGATTTAAAAAATAAATTTAATGAACTAATTCATTTTTCTTTCAATCAAGGGGCAAATTAGAGTGGCCAATCCATCTACCCTGCACACCTTTGGGTTGTGGGGGTGAGACCCACGCAGACACGAGGACAATGTGACAGTGAATGGGCCGAGATCAAATATGGGTCCATGGTGCTGTGATGCAGCAGTGCTAACCCCTACACCACCGTGCCACCTTCCTGACTCTCTGTGGTGCAGCGCTCCCTGAGTACTAAGCATCTGACAGTACAGCAATCCCTCAGTAATAACCATCTGACAATGCAGCACTCCCTCTTTGCTGGCACTCCAACAATGCAGCACTCCCTCAGTGCTGACTCTCCAACTGTGCAATACTCCCTCAATACTGACCCTCTAACAGTGCAGCACTCCCTCAGTACTGACCCTCTGACAGTGCAGCACTCCCTCAGTACTGATCCTCTGACAGTGCAGCACTCCCTCAATACTGACCCTCCAACTGTGCAATACTCCCTCAGTACTGACCCTCTGACAGTGCAGCACTCCCTCAGTACTGACCCTCCGACTGTGCAATACTCCCTCAGTACTGACCCTCTGACAGTGCAGCACTCCCTCAATACTGACCCTCTGACAGTGCAGCACTCCCTCAGTACTGACCCTCTGACAGTGCAGCACTCCCTCAATACTGACCCTCTGACAGTGCAGCGCTCCCTCAGTACTGACCCTCTGACAGTGCAGCACTCCCTCAGTGCTAACCCTCTGACAGTGCAGCACTCCCTCAGTACTGACCCTCTGACAGTGCAGCACTCCCTCGGTACTGATCCTCTGACAGTGCAGCACTCCCTCAGTAATGACCCTCTGACAGTGCAGCACCCTCTCAGTGCTAACCCTACAACAGTGCTGCTATCCCTCAGGACTGGCCCTCCGACAGTGCAGCATTCCCTCAGTACTGACCCCCTGAGGTAAGCATGGTAGCATTGTGGATATCACAATTGCTTCACAGCTCCAGGGTCCCAGGTTCGCTTCCGGCTTGGGTCACTGTCTGTGCGGAGTCTGCACATCCTCCCTGTGTACGTGGGTTTCCTCCGGGTGCTCCGGTTTCCTCCCACAGTCCAAAGATGTGCAGGTTAGGTGGATTGGCTATGATAAATACCCTTAGTGTCCAAAATTGCCCTTAGCGTTGGGTTGGGTTACTGTGTTATGGGGATAGAGTGGAGGTGTTGACCTTGGGTAGGGTGCTCTTTCCAAGAGCCGGTGCAGACTCGATGGGCTGAATGGCCTCCTTCTGCACTGTAAATTCTATGACAGTGCAGCGCTCCCTCAGTACTGGCACTGGGAGTGTTGGATTGGATTTGGTGTCTGGATTCGGATCTGGACCTTGAATCCCGGAATGTTTCGATCCATGGGGAGTGTGTTACTCTCAGTGCCTTAGCAAGCAGACGATGCCCTGAGATAATATTGAGGTTTTTTTTGGTAATTGCTGATGGGTTGGGCTAATGAACCTTAATTTAAAATGAAGAGTGAGTGTCATGGTGGTCATGTTGCAATGGCCTTTTAGCTGAGTTGCACAGTGAGATATTTCTAACCTGAAATTGGGAAATAATGAAGAGTGGCTAGACTTGTCAACCCTTAAGTATCGAACAGTGATCTCATCGAGGTGTTTAAGGTGATTGAAGGCCGTTCTCGCCAGACCTATACTCCACAAGTCCAGTGGTAGTGGGACTTTGAGGATCTGGGGGCAATGGAGGAGGTATAAGAGAGTGGAGGGAGCATCGATTTGGACCCTGATTTATAATATCCACAGGTTTGTACCGGGAAGGCTAGCTGGCGGGTTCCGGAGTTGGCAGAGGGCAGGATCTGGAAGGACGGGGGATCTATTTATCGATGGGGGCTTTCCCGGCTTGAAAGCTTTGGAGGATACATTTAAATTGTCAGCAGGAAATGGTTTTAGGTATTTGCAGGTGCGAGACTTCCTGAGAAAACAGGTGATGGCCTTTCCGCTGCTGCTGCCATGGGGGATACAGGATAGAGTAATTTCCAGTACCTGGGTGGGAGAGGGAAAGGTATCGGATATTTACCAGACCTTTCGGAGGCGGAGGAAACTCCGGTGGAGGAGCTTAAGGGCAAGTGGGAGGACGAGCTAGGAGGAGAGATAGAGGCGGGTCTATGGGCGGATGCCCTAAGCAGGGTTTAATACCTCCTCATCATATGCCAGGCTTAGCCTGATAACATTTCAGGTAGTGCACCGGGCACACATGACAGAGGCAAGGATGAGTCAGTTCTTCGGGGTTGAGGAGAGGTGTGCGAGGTGCGCAGGAAGCCCAGCAAATCATGTCCATATGTTTTGGGCATGCCTGAAGCTCAGAGGGTTTTGGCAGAATTTTGCGAAGGCAATGCCCACGGTGCTAAAACCATGGGTGGTGCCGAGTCCGGAGGTGGCGATCTTTGGAGTGTCGGAAGGTTCCGGAGTTCAGGGGGCGAAAGAGGCTGACGTCCTGGCCTTTGCCTCCCTGGTAGCCCGGAGACGGATCCAGTTAATGTGGAGGGACTCGAAGCTCCAGAGTGTAGAGACCTGGGTTAGTGACATGGCTGGGTTCCTCAGTCTCGAGAAAATAAAGTTTGCCTTAAGAGGGTCAATGTTAGGGTTCAGCCGGAGGTGGCAGTCGTTCGTCAACTTTCTCGTGGACTTCTTGGACAAGCTGCGATTCCCGATTGTGGAGGAGGAGCAGGTGGAGGGACTGGGGGCGTCGATCGAGCTGGAGGAGGTGGTCAAAGGGATAGGGAGCATGCAGTCGGGGAAGGCGCCGGGACCGGACGGGTTTCCGGCGGAATTTTATAAAAGGTATTTGGACCTGTTGGGCCCCCTGTTGGTCCGGACCTTTAACGAGGCAAGGGGGGGGGGGGGGGCTTTGCCCCCAACTATGTCACGGGCGCTGATTTCCTTGATCCTGAAGCGGGACAAGGACCCTCTGCAGTGTGGATCATATAGGCCGATTTCGCTGCTGAACGCCGATGCTAAGCTGATGGCAAAGATCCTGGCCACTAGAATAGAGGATTGCGTGGCCGGGTCATTCATGAGGACCAGACGGGGTTCGTGAAGGGAAGGCAGTTGAATACGAACGTGCGAAGGCTCCTCAATGTCATTATGATGCCGGCCATGGAAGGGGAGGCGGAGATAGTGGTGGCATTGGATGCGGAGAAGGCCTTTGATAGGGTTGAGTGGGAGTATTTGTCGGAGGTGTGGGTTTGAGGAGGGGTTTAACCGGTGGGTGAGGCTGCTCTACGAGGCCCCGATGGCGAGTGTAGCCACAAATAGGAGGAGGTCGGAGTACTTTCGGCTGTACCGGGGGGCGAGACAGGGGTGCCCCCTGTCCCCCTTGCTCTTCGCGTTGGCGATTGAGCCCCTGGCCATGGCATTGAGGGAGTCAGGGAACTGGAGGGGCCTGGTGCGGGGTGGGGAGGAGCATCGAGTGTCGCTGTATGCGGACGACCTGTTGCTGTATGTGGCGGACCCGGTGGCGCGGATGCCGGAGGTGATGAGGATTCTTAGTGAATTCGGGGGTTTCTCGGGGTATAAGTTGAACCTGGGCAAGAGTGAGTTGTTTGTGGTGCATCCGGGGGATCAGGAGGAGGTGATTGGTAGGCTCCCACTGAAGCAGGCAGGGAAGAGCTTCAGGTACCTAGGGGTCCGGGTGGCTGGGAGCTGGGGGGCGCTGCACAAGCTCAACCTCACAAGGCTGGTGGAGCAGGTGGAGGAGGAGTTTAAGAGGTGGGATATGTTACCGCTGTCACTGGCGGGGAGGGTGCAGTCCGTTAAGATGACGGTGCTCCCAAGGTTTTTGTTCCTGTTCCAGTGCCTCCCCATCCTTATCCCGAAGGCCTTTTTTAGGAGAGTTAACAGGAGTATCACGGGATTTGTGTGGGCGCATGGGACTCCGAGGGTGAGAAGAGTGTTCCAGGAACGGGGCAGGGATAGGGGGGGGGCTGGCGTTGCCCAACCTCTGTGGGTACTATTGGGCTGCCAACGCAGCGATGGTGCGTAAGTGGGTAATGGACGAGGAAGGGCAGCATGGAATAGGATAGAGGCGGCGTCAAGTGTGGGCACGAGCCTGGAGGCGCTGGTAACGGCGCCGTTGCCGCTCCCCCCAATGAGGTATACCACGAGCCCGGTGGTGGCGGCTACCCTCAAAATTTGGGGGCAATGGAGACGGCACAGAGGAGAAATGGGGGGCTCGATGGAGGCCCCGATACGGGGGAACCATCGGTTTGTCCCAGGGAGCATTGATGGCGGATTCCTGGGCTGGCACAGGGCAGGGGTTAGGAGGTTGAGGGACCTGTTTGTGGAGGGGAGGTTCGCGAGCTTAGGGGAGTTAGAAGGGAAGTTTGGGCTCCCCCGGGGAACATGTTTAGGTACATGCAGGTGAGGGCGTTTGCCAGGCAGCAGGTGGAGGGGTTCCCCTTGCTGCCCCCACGAGTGGTGCGGGATCGGTTGCTCTCGGGGATGTGGGTTGGAGGAGGGAGGATTTCGGACAAATACCGGGTAATGCAGGAGGTAGACAAGGCCTCGGAGGAGGAACTGAAGGGCAAATGGGAAGAGGAGCTGGGTGAGGAGATTGAGGAGGGGATGTGGGCGGATGCCCTGGAGAGAGTGAATTCCTCCTCTTCCTGTGCGAGGCTTAGCCTCATACAGTTCAAGGTGCTACATAGGGCCCACATGGCTGGGATGAGGATGAGTAGGTTTTTCGGGGGCGAGGACAGGTGTGCTAGGTGCTTGGGGAGCCCAGCGAACCACGCCCATATGTTCTGGGCATGCCCAGCGCTGGGGGAATTTTAGAAGGGGGTAGCAAGGACAGTGTCGAGGGTGGTGGGATCCAGGGTCAGGCCAGGATGGGGACTCGCAATTTTTGGGTTTGCAGTGGAGCCGGGAGTGCAGGAGGCGAAAGAGGCCGGTGTTCTGGCCTTTGCGTCCCTAGTAGCCCGGCGGAGGATCTTGCTCCAATGGAAGGATGCGAGGCCCCCAAGCGTGGAGGCCTGGATCAATGATTTGGCGGGGTTCATTAAATTGGAGAGGGTGAAATTTGCCCTGAGGGGATCAGTACAAGGGTTCTTTAGGCGGTGGCAGCCTTTCCTGGACTTCCTGGCGGAACAGTAGGGAAATAGGCCGGCAGCAGCAACCCGGGGCGGGGGGGGGGGGGGGGGGGTTTGGATCAGTGGGAAGGAGAACTGTGTACATGGGTTTGTGGGATGTGGCGGGTGCTAACTCTTTCCCTTTTGTTGTTTGGGTGTTCTTTTGGTTTTTTTCTTTTGTTTGTAGTTGCTTTTGAAGTTGGGTGGGTATTGTTCTTGGGGTGTTACCGCGGTTGTTTTGTTAATAGAGTTGAGATGTTTATATTTTGTAAAAATTTCAATAAAAATTATTTTTTAAAAAAACTTTCTCGTGGAAAATTAAAATGTCAGCAGCAGCGGTATTCAAGGGGGGGGGGATTGTTGTTATATGGTTGAGGTGTGTGAAGATTGGACTGGGGGGAAATGTTTACTTTACCATGTTGATGTCATTGTTTATGTTACTGTTATAAAGTTTTCAAATACCTTAATAAAATATTATTTTAAAAAATAAGATGATTGAAGGATTCTTTGTTTTTCTTTTTATAAATTTAAAGTACCCAATTCATTTTTTCCAATTAAGAGGCAATTTAGCGTGGCCAATCCACCTACTCTGCACATCTTTGGGTTGTGGGGGTGAGACCCACGCAGACACGGGGAGAATGTGCAAACTCTAACGGACAGTGACCCAGGGCCGGGATTGAACCCGGGTCCTCGGCGCCGTGTGGCAGCAGTGTAAACACTGCCACCGTGCTTCCCAGATTAAAGGATTCTTTGCGGATGAGAAAGAGAAATTATTCCCTTTTGCCGGGTTGGTTGGGGGAGGAGGAGTGTCCAGAACAAGGGGAGCCGGTGGAGCGTTTCAGGGTCGATGGAGTACATTGTATCCAGTCTTTGAGGCCTGGGATCGGCCTGGCCGCTGGTCTTACATTGTCCTGTTCTTGATGCTCATTATCAGGGGTTGGAGGAGGCTGGGCACATTGAGTCATCGCCTCCTGCCAAGCCTAGGTTCCTTGCTGCCTAGGCTTCGACGGAGTAGCAGAAGTGGACAGGCTTCATTCGATGGAACTTTGGAGGGATCCTAAATGTTGCTCGATGATCCTGTCATGGCGTTGGTCTTTCCAAGTGCCATGGATGGCATTATTATCTTGCAGTTCAATAATCATGGACTTTTTTCTTTTGTTGTTTGTTTTTCTGCTGTTTTCATATTATTGTCTTTCTTCCTGACAAGGGTGTACGATATATGAACATGAGGGTGAAGGTTGCCTGTTATCCTGTTCTAGCAAACCATACTAAGTCGGTAATTCAACATGTGGTTTTTGCCTTTTATTAATGTGCTGTAACCCCTGCATTTATAAAGATGGAGAGCAATTTGGCCACCCCTCACCTCATCTATAGAGATAAATAGGGCTCTTCCTGTAGATTCCCTTTTTCCCCAATAATTTAACTTTGTGGTTATCATTTTTGATCCATGGATATTTCATGGGAGCCAGGGTGACAATTAATGCATCATAAAAGGCTTGGGTTAATGAATGTTGTTTTTATTAAGGGATTCCCTGTCGAGTTAATTAGATTTCACCTTGTTAAGATGATGTTGTTGCTGAGTGGGACTACAGCATCAGGCATTTGCAAAAGCAGTTCATTTCCGATCTGAATGAAGTTGTGTTCAGAAGTCAAGCAGTTCTGCCCTCACTGCAGTTCAGTTAAAGAGATTAACAGTCTTTAAAGCAGTGCAAACTTGTCTGGAATAAAGGGGAGCTGAAATAAGCTGAGAAACATCTTCTGAAGAAATACAGCCAGAGTTTCTGCATGGGTCTGGCAGGAATCAGATCTTGGGCTGGATTCTCCGATTTGGAGACTATGGGCAGGATTCTCCGCTGGCGTGATTCCTCCATTTTGCCCCCGACCGGGGGTGTCCCGACGGTGTGCCCCACACTGGGAAACCCCATTGACCGGCCGGCGTAATGGAGAATCCCACTGGCGGGTTGGGGAAGAAATGTGGCGCAGCGGGGCGCAGAATCCAGCCTTATGTCCCCCATACCGGCGCAGAAACAGTGCCGTTTTACAGCAGGTAAACTGGCGCAAAACGGCCACCGATTCCCATTTTGATGGGGGATAGCAGGGAACAGTGCAGAGCACCCAACTCTAGCTGCCGATGCAGCCTGGAGAATTGCCGGGCCATGGCCGTGCATG